>NW_020622381.1:235016-365733 GCF_003573695.1 Papaver somniferum | reverse complement strand
TCGACCACTGGTACCCTTGTATATGCCAGTTGTGTTGACCTAGAGTTAGGTTATCGACCACTGGTACCCTTGTATATGCCAGTGTATTGATATTAGTCAGACTAGTATCTCAATCCATTAGGATAGGTTCATTTTGGCGGAGGCCTTCAGACAGATATGGGAAACGTCGTTCACTTAGTAAACATCAAAACCATCTATGTTTTTCTATATCCATCTCTTAATCTTTCCATGTGATTAGTTTGACTCCGAATATGATGTCCATAGTGCAACTATCTGAGTAGAGCTCTGTCACTTTATATGAATTTTAGTATGCTTGAGTGCAAACTCGTGTACAGCAATTGGAATTTCGCATCAGGGTACTTCTTCCTGTAGTCAATAAGTATGCCAACCAAGGAGATTCTTTAGTTCCTTCCAAGGTTCTGCGTAGATAGCTAAGGTCTGGAGTACAGGTTTTGTGGGTATATCTCTGGTAAGCCCTCCCGAGACTATAACTCGGCCACTAGGGCCACCTAGGGGTTTAAAGGCTTATTGCATACGCTAAATGCAATCGACGATGCCTGCGACAGTGAGTTAGGATTTTATTTTGTAGTTTTGATTTGCTCGGGACTAGCAAATAATAAGTTTGGGGGTATTTGATAGACGCATTTATGTGTCTAATATAGCTCATTTGTATATATTGTTAGTGCTCAATTTTGTACTTATTTGGTTATTTTATTTATTTGTAGGTGTTTTTAGAAGAATAAGGATTTGCGGCGAAATTGGCTGAAAATGCGGCGTTTGGACCTCCGTTGATAGAGTACCGGAAGCGCCCCATAAGTGTACCGGAAGTACCCCAGAAATACCCCGGAGGAACCCCGGAAAAAGTGCGGAAAATGCCCCAGAGGACACTTGCTATACGGATCCTTGATTTTGGATAAGGGGTAACCTAATTACTAAGGGGTGACCCATTTCCAGGCAGCTGCTAAAGGGAGACCAGCCACAGATAAGGGGAGGTCAACTTCTCAAATTTAAAAGCAAATTTTGGCGGGAAAATGCATGCATCGTCTGGCAGATTTTGGTTCGATTATTGGAGGAGTTTTAATGCGATTAAACACCGGAAATCAGTTGGGATAATCCTGTTAGACCTAAACAGACCCTATGCAAGTGATTGGGCTGATCGAATTGGGCTGGAATGGCCGTGAGAAGCGATCAAAGTCCAAACAGAATATGTGTTCTCTGTGAAGTTTTCAAATATATTTAGAGATTCTGGGAGAGTTTTACGTTGAAGTAAAGTGTATTTAGTCTTGTTTAAGGATTAGGAGAATTTTGGAGCGTAAGAAATTGCCAGAAGACGCGTACAAAGCAACAGAAAAGAGATTTCTCTCTCAACTGCACGTGAAGAAAAAAGGGAGATAAACTCGGATTTAATCGAGTTATTTGGACCCTATTGGTATATAAAGGCTGGTGGGAAGTGAGAGAAAGTTTTATCAAGAAGTTTGGGGAAGTTTAGAGACCACAGAGACGCAGCAGAGAGGCTGGAAGACGAAGAACAGGAAGCTGCAGGAAAGCTTCCTGCTGCTGCTCGAGAAGGAAGAAGAAGACGAAGAACGGACCCTCCAGGACCGTCGTTCTTCAACAGTGCTAGCAGCAGTACACCTGCGTCGTTCTTCAACAGCAGAATACCAGCGTCGCTTATCAACAGCAGCACTAAGGTATCAAGATAACGAGGTTATAATTGGTAACACTACTTATTTAGATAAGGTTCAATCATCTTCGTACTATTATGATGATGAGGATAGTAGTGATGAAGAATCTGAAATATGTAGGCATAGTAATCAGGAATCTAGTAATCCAATTGAGCTTTATAATGATTATATTATTTCTAGTTCAAATCCAAATAATTATTATGATTATTCACCTATTCAAAAGGACGAGGATTTGATTAGGGATTCCACTGTTTTAGACGATGTAGTTTTTCCTGTTTACGAATCCGATAAAGGTTTAGAGGAACCGGTTTATCTTGAGACTACTGTTTTCGAGTCGAACGATTTAGAAACTGTAATCGATGATGGTTTCGAGGAACGGTTTTACCCTGAGAATACTGTTTCAGAGTCGTACGATTTAGAAACAATAGTCTTAGATGAACTCGTAGAGATTAATGAGGATACACTGCAATATTACAACTTAGAAGAATCAATTGCCCATTTTCAGGAATCTGATGACCTAGAAATTAGGGAGATTGTGGCTAGTCTAACTAGAAACACTGAAAACTCTAAGTTTGGGGGTGATTATCACTTTCCTAGTGCTTTACCTTTAACTCTCAGAAAGTCGCCTCACATAGGACTTGATATCCATGCCTCAACCATCTTACAAGATTATCTTCATACTAGGTTTCCCGAACCTAATGATGTCATGAAAAAAGTTCAGTCGTTAGAAACCCATCCTCTGGTTGATGTGGTTTGCCCAGGCTATGATCCCCAGATTGACTTTGTTTTCCCACCAAATAGTTTTCTTCCAACTGTGGGAACGTTTAGATTTCAAATGTGTCACTTATTAAGTTCTAAGACTAAGCCTAAGTACTTTAGGAAATTAGAATCGACACATTTGCTTCAGAATGACCACTACTCTGACTGTGGTCAACTATGTAATTCATACCTAATTGACTTAGAGGATCCTAAATTATTTAGGTTATTTTGTGATTCCAGATTCTTATCTGAGTTTTTCCAGACTCTAGGACCTAATAATTTGAATCCTACCTATGAGGAAATGCATCCGAGGAAAATAGTCTATTTAGACCCCTTCATAGAACCTGAACCTGAACCGCAATTAGCGATAGTTATCCAGAAACTAGGTAAGGGCATGCTAGTCTTGTACATTTTCTTGGTTCACTGCAGTTTCCTTTTGTCAGCTCTTTTTGGTTTTAAAGACCCACAGTTATTCCGGCTATTGTTATACGGTTCGAGTTGACTAAACCTTTTCTATGTCTGGCTGAAGACTTTAAACTTAGCACTTCTTGGGAGGTAACCCAAACTCATGCAACCAGGTAATATCTTTCATTAACTCTTTTTCTTCGAATGGTAATAGTTTCTCCTTGTTCATGTTTTTAATTTTATCTTTAGAACATTGAGGACAATGTTAGGTTTAAGTTTGGGGGTATGGGAGAAACTTTTTAGTTGCAATAAATAAACTCCAGAGCCTAGAAATTTATGCCTATTGAGGATTGCACTAACTAATCTAAGTGGATGGAAGCATTTTGATTGTAGGAGTTTGAGGAACCAATCTGATTAGATGGAAACATCTAAAGAGTCTATTCATAAAAGCACAGAGCTCAGGTGTTAGAAATAACATGATAGTTTCACCATATCTCGTTGAGTCCTTTTCACTTCTATTTTTATTTTATTTTGTTTTTAAACTATGTTTCTCTAAGTGATAGGTGGGGCCCACGATTCAAGTTGTTACCAATGCTAGGGTGAATTAGAGTGATTGAGATACCATGAAAAAAAAAAAAAAAAAAAAAAAAAAAAAAAAAAAAAAAAAAAAAAAAAAAAAAAAAAAAAAAAAAAAAAAAAAAAAAAAAAAAAAAAAAAAAAAAAAAAAAAAAAAAAAAAAAAAAAAAAAAAAAAAGAAAGAAAGAAATTGAGACCAGACCATTTGACCAAAAGGAATAAATTCAATAAAGTCGACCACTGGTACCCTTGTATATGCCAGTTGTGTTGACCTAGAGTTAGGTTATCGACCACTGGTACCCTTGTATATGCCAGTTGTGTTGACCTAGAGTTAGGTTATCGACCACTGGTACCCTTGTATATGCCAGTGTGTTGATATTAGTCAGACTAGTATCTCAATCCATTAGGATAGGTTCATTTTGGCGGAGGCCTTCAGACAGATACGGGAAACGCCGTTCACTTAGTAAACATCAAAACCATCTATGTTTTTCTATATCCATCTCTTAATCTTTCCATGTGATTAGTTTGACTCCGAATATGATGTCCATAGTGCAACTATCTGAGTAGAGCTCTGTCACTTTATATGAATTTTAGTATGCTTGAGTGCAAACTCGTGTACATCAATTGGAATTTCGCATCAGGGTACTTCTTCCTGTAGTCAATAAGTATGCCAACCAAGGAGATTCTTTAGTGCCTTCCAAGGTTCTGCGTAGATAGCTAAGGTCTGGAGTACAGGTTTTGTGGGTATATCTCTGGTAAGCCCTCCCGAGACTATAACTCGGCCACTAGGGCCACCTAGGGGTTTAAAGGCTTATTGCATACGCTAAATGCAATCGACGATGCCTGCGACAGTGAGTTAGGATTTTATTTTGTAGTTTTGATTTGCTCGGGACTAGCAAATAATAAGTTTGGGAGTATTTGATAGACGCATTTATGTGTCTAATATAGCTCATTTGTATATATTGTTAGTACTCGATATTGTACTTATTTGGTTATTTTATGTATTTGTAGGTGTTTTTGGAAAATAATCTCTTGCGGCGAATTTGGCTAAAAATGTGGCATTTGGACCTCCGTTGATAACGTACCGGAAGCGCTAAAAGAGATACTTCATGACTAAAAGAGAACATATCAACTTTGTTTCGATGATTTCACATGGTCGAAACTTAGTGTATTCATCAAGGAGTTTATAAAGATACAAGATAACTCCTACAATATTCCACAGCCGCACTCCCCACAAAGATTTGACAATTAAGCACAAGCTCAATTAAGAACTCTCCCCCATAAAATATCATTCCCGAAAGAAACAAGAGCGACCTTACTTTTACAAGAAAATAAGAATTTCTTTGGACATTAACAAATTACATGAAACATGAATTTGTATCTAGTAAACTCAATTAAATTAACCACAAAGGATTTCTTTCTAGTACGGGATAGTAATAATTCCCGTACTAGAAAGATACATAAAACCTTAGAAGAATGAAGTATCACTTTTATCCTTCCTTAAGTTTCTTCATAGATCAAACTTTTCAATACCATTACTTGAGACATAGATTAAGATGAACAAGTTGGTTGATTGATCAAAACCTTAGTTGATTTATGCCATTATTGACTATATCAAAATATCGATATCCACAAACTGTAAATGACGCTTCATGAGAATAGATTTACATATAGTCAGTTACGTAACCGATTTATGACCAGATCAAATTATCCTAGACTATTTTGATGGAGCAAGGCTCAGCAACAAAATATTTTATTCTTTTAAGAGATGGAAAATCAATGTAAGTAGTCTCATTCTATCAACGAACATTATAATATGGAAATCCTAGTAAGAATATTCAAACTTGATCCAAAGCCCTAATATGCACAATTCTTGTCTCTTTTAAGGGCGCATGAGACAAGATGCACTTTTTAACACAATTAGATTGCTTCAAAAAAAACACAATTATATTGTGTTGAGGTGAGCAGTAGAGTACTCACCACTAGATTCCTGCACGGAGTTTGTAATACCTTTCTTTGCGGTATTTTTAGACTTGACTCCTCTCTTCATTTGACATTTTACCTTTTCCTTTGAAACATTCAATCTTTTAGGAGAAGAAGAGTTAACTTTACGTACCTCGGGATTGGACTTTTGAACAATTTTGAGCACATTTGACAAACGATTATCCATCAATTGCAGTTTGTTGACATACATTAGTTTTTGTTTCTACTCGAAACATTGTGTGAGTCCGTGACCCTCAATGGTACACTAAATACATGTCGGCTTGGAGATCGATTCAGGAACGGCTATCATCTAAACAGAGAGTACCTGAAACATCAACAGAGTTTTCATTAGTATACGAAAAATCCATCACATCCTCTAATGATTTTGATGAAGAATCATCAACCAAATTATCAAGATTGACATGAATATTGCTACATTCATCAAAATTGATAATTTCATCCAAGAGTGCTACACTTGATCCATCATCCTCTTCTGGATCATAATGATCAGATGTTTTATCAAGCGTTGCAGCAAAACGCTTGTTGCCAGTGTACTTCTTTCGATTTGGGAACTCATTGGCAGAATGACTGAACCCTTTACACTTGAAGCACTGAGGCATATCCTCGTGATCAGTATCGTCATAATCTCTGTTTTTCACAGAAATAAGATTATGTGGCTTAGCTGACGTAGGAGTTTTTTTTTTCTAGTGAACCGTTTATTTCTCTTCCAAAGAAGTTCTTTAAACTGTCTTGTGATGAATGAAACTGAGTTATCAAGATCTTCATCTGAAAATTCAGGATCAACAAGATTGTTGACAGAATTGTCAACACTTTCACTTTTAAGAGTTTCAGTGTTTTTCAGTTCCTTGAATGCAATATCCTTTCAGGCTTTGGATTGCAGTTCATGATCAAAGATCTTTAACTTTCCAACTAGGGTATTTCTGGAATGTGTTTTAAGGTTATTTCCTTCCATAATGGAATACTTCTTAGACTCGTATCTTGCTGGTAAAATTCGGAGAATTTTCATCACAATGTCCTTTTAGGGAATAATCTTCCCTAACGCATAACACGCATTAACAATGCTACAAGTCAGTCGCAGAAAATGGTTTTCTAAAGGTAATCTCCGGATCTATGGTAATTATGAAGGGAACGCGTCATCATAACATGTACTACTTGAATGGAAGTGCAACAATAAGATCTGTGTCTATTTCTGAACACATTGAGAGTGCAACTTCCGAAAAGACGAAGCTATGGCACATGAGACTTGCACATCCTGGTGAGAAGTTCTTGCATAATTTGATTCAACAAGAATTATTGAAAGGTGTTATTGCCTGCAAATTAGCATTTTTTGAACTTTGTGTGAAGGGAAATAAAACAAGAACAAGCTTTGGCATAACAATCCACAATACTAGTGGAGTTCTTGACTATGTTCACTCAGATTTTTGGGGTCCTTCCAAGAATGCATCATTGGGAGGGAAACATTGGTTTGTGTCGTTCATTGATGACTATTCTAGTCGCGTATGGGTGTACACCATGAGGCATAAGGATGAAGTCCTAGGAGTCCTTATAAGGCGGAAAAAGGCAACTGAGACTCAAAATGGCAGAAAGATCAAAGTACTACATTTGTACAATGGTGGAGAGTACAAGAGTGATCCATTCTTGCAAGTATGTCAGGATGAGGGGATATAGAGGCGCTTCACAGTTAAGGAGACACCGCAACAAAATGGGGTAGCTGAACACATGGATCGTACTTTGCCGGAGAAGGTACGATGTATGTTATCTAATGCTGGATTAGGTAGGGCGTTTTGGACTGAGGCAGTTACATATACATGATTCATCATTAATAGGTTGCCATCAGCTGCATTAGAAGGTAAAACTCCTATGGAGAAATGATTTGGTAAACCAGCTTATGATTATGACTCAATTCATATCTTTGGTTGTCCTACGTAGTATCATGTTAGTGAAAACAAGCTTGATAGTCGTGCCGTGAAAGGAATCTTTGTGGGTATGAAGAGTGGAGTGAAGGGGTTCAAAATTTGGAATCCAGTAGAGAAGAAGATAATCATGATTATAGATGTCACATTTAATGAGATGTCTATGGTAAAGTCTTGGGGTTCTCGACAGGTGGAGTACAGAAGCACCAGTACTAGTGAGCCTTTGCAGCAGGTGGAGATTGATGCAACTCCATCACTTCCAGCTAAGTTTGTATCTGTTCAGAGTACTTCTGAAGACATTGGGTCTACAAAAGAAATAGCCACTGAAGTTCTAAATGATAGTGACGTTGTTGTAGAATAGGAACAAGAGTCAGTAGAAGATATAGAATCTACGGTCACAGAGACCATAGCAACCAGCAAACCAAGAAGATCAATCAGGTTACCTGGTTGGATGGATGATTATGTTGCTTATGCATTAACAGTTTTTAAAGATGGTAATCTTACTTCTTATTTAAAAGTTATACGCAGTGCGGAGTGTAAAGAATGGGAAGGTGTAATGCAGGACGAGATGGAGTCTCTTGACAAGAATGACACGTGGATTCTTATGAAGCTTCTGAACGGTAAGAAGGTCATAGGGTGCAAGTGGCTATATGCTAAGAAATAAGGATCTTCGGTGAATCAAGTACGCTATAAGGAAAGGTTACTTGCAAAAGGTTATGCCCAAAGAGAAGGGATTGACTACAATAAGGTGTTATCTCCAGTTGTGAAACACTCATCAATCCGAATATGTTGGCCATGGTAGCACAATATGATTTAGACCTAGTTCAGCTAGATGTTAAGACGACTGAAGAGGAGATCTATATGACCCATCCGAGTGGGTTCAAGGTTGCTGGAAAAGAAGATTGTGTATGTAAACTGAAGAGATCGTTGTACGGGCTGAAGCAGTCTCCAAAACAATGGTACAAGCGATTTTACCAGTTTATGATAGGACAAACATACACAAGAAGTCACTATGACCATTGCGTATACTTCAAGAAGCTACGTGATAGGTCTTTCATATATTTGCTCTTGTATGTTGATAATATACTGCTTGCATCGAGTAACAAGAAAGAGATTGATAATTTGAAGCACAAGTTGTCATCTGAGTTTGAGATGAAAGATCTAGGAGAAACTAAGAAGATTCTTGGAATGGAGATACAACGTGACAAAGATAAGGGTAAAGTTTGTTCGTCTCGGAGGGAATATATGAAGAAGGTGTTACAGAATTTTGGTTTCTAAGAAGGAACTAAATCTGTAAGTACTCCCCTTGCTGCTCATTTTAAGTTGAATGCTCGTATGTCTCCCACTACTGAAGAAAAGCGAAGGTATATGGCTCAAGTCCCATATGTTGAGGTTGTTGGTAGCTTGATGTATACGATGGTGTGTACCAGGCCGGACATTTCACATGTTGTTAGTATGGTCAACCATTATATGCAAATCTTTATGGTACAATTGATAAAGGATGAAAGTAACAACCAGTTGTGCTTTGGGTATGTGGATTCTGACTATGTTGGTGATTTGGACAAGTGACGTTCAACTACAGGGTATGTATTTACCGTAGTAGGGACGCCAATTAGTTGGAGATCAATTTTTCAGTCTACTGCGGCGCTTTCAACTTCGGAAGCGGAGTATATGGCAGTGACGAAGGCATTTAAAGAGGCTATATGGTTACATGGTTTGTTAGATGATTTGGAAGTTGTGCAAGACCAACTGCTTCTATATTGTGATAGTCTAAGTGTAATTTATTTAACTAAGAATCAAGTGCATCATGCTAGAACCAAATATATAGACGTGCGATTTCATTTTGTGAGAAAAATTCTTGAAGAAGAAGACTTTATACTTGTGAAGATCGAACCAAAGACAATCCAGTTGATATGTTGACTAAAATAGTATCTGGGATCCAGTTTCGACATTGTTTGAAATTGATCCACATACTTCCTGTTTGGTAAGAGTCCCTCTTGGGTAGAGGTTTTTAGGAACCTAGTGGAGGCCTTCAGCAAGGCCATTTCATATAACTACGGTCGGGTTTGATTCCTATTGAGGATACGTAGGCAGTCAGTGATGGTTCAATCGACGTTAGAAGATGGAGGTGATTTTGTCTCATGCATGAATGCATGACCCGAGGTGGAAAATTGTTGGTAGGTCGGTCAGGGTCTAGATAAAAAATCATTTTATCTTCTTCTCTGCTTAGGCTTTGTATATTCCAACCTATACGGTGACATATAAAATTGCTTATTCCTTCCCGAGGATTAAACCTCATTAAATACTTGTTCTTCTTGTGTGTGTGTGATTGTGTTGTTAGCGGTATTGAGGTACCTTTATAGTAGTGCAAACCCAACGCTTCCACAGGCTTTAGCGCAACAATATTTATCATAAAACTTGGTCGTACTGAAGAAAATTCAGGTAGGAGAGACATCACGACCTTGAGCACGAAGATTGAAAACAGTTCAATTTCATACTCAGCTAAATATCATCCACTGTTGAGCGTTAGTCCGACGCTTAGGATTAGTCCTATGGGCTAGATATTTAACTGCTAGATTGGCCATCCACGTCAGATAGGTCAACCTCCTAACCCCTATGGGATGGCCAATCTAGAAGCGGAACGCCTAACAATTCGGCGTTAAACGCCGAACAGTAGAGAATTTGGGGAACGCCGAACCAAGCGACGTTTGACCATAGTCAGATAAGTTGACGCGCCGCTCTGTTCGGCGTTGAAAAGACTCGATACATTCAGAGAAAACTCGACCTTTCCTCCATTTACAGTTCTTCTCAAAAATGTTCATTTTCTCTCCCAAAATTTTTTCTCAGAGATCTGGAGTTCTAGAAGTTGTTTTACAAATTCCTTCCGTGGGTTTGTGCTTCATTGGATTTGTGATCGATTGAAGGTGGTTTGGCGTGATTCCATCCACGAAATCATCTGAGGTAAGAAATTTAAGTTTTAGGTTGAATTTTTAGGGTTTTTGATTTTTGATACGATTTCATTCAAATTGATGATTGATACTTGGTATTTAGATGATGTAGATGATATGTGTATGATTTAAATTGATTATTTGTGATGATTTTCATTTTTTGGGGATTTAATTTGATTATGTGTGATGAACAAAAAATGGTTTTTTTTGTGATAAAAATGAACTAATTTGTATGATTAGTTTGTTTGTAGGTAAATTTATATGATTATGAATGATAATGATAATTTGTATGATTAAAATGAATGATAATGATGATTTAGTTTGTACGGATGAATTGGTAATGTGATAATTTAGTTTGTATGGATGAAAATGAATGATAATGATATTTTTTTTTCATCTTTGTTATTGATTGTAGTATGAATATGGATGAATTGCTAGACCGGTTGGATATAGTTTCGTCAAAGAATTGTGATAGACATGTACGTCAAGATGTTATGAAAGACTCTTGCAGTGTGAGCTTTAGAGGTAGTTTGAAAGATGTTGAAAAGTATTATAAAATTGTAGTGCAAGATAATCTGGTAGCACAACGATTTTGTGATAATTGTGGATTTTCCTCTGTTTTTTAGTTTGATTTTTCCAATGGGGATAGAGGCTTAGTTGAAGCCATAGCTGAGATATGGTGAAAAAGTACTAGGAGCTTTCATTTTCGGGAGTTTGAAATTGGCCTCCTTCCTTTAGATTGGTACATGTTAACGGGAATTCCCACTGGTGACCCTAGTAAATGACCAGTAGTTATGCCGCAGTTGGGTAGTGATCTAACATATCCTGCTTTGGATGATTTGTATTTTTCGGATATCAAAACTTATGGTCCATGGGACTCTAAGACTAATACATTTTCCTTAATTGTCTTGAAAAAATACATTGAAAGTAGAGAAGGCCAGAATAATATTGAATGTGCAGTGACATTGACACGAGCATTCTTTATGTGGTGTTTTGGTCATTTTCTTCTAGCGCATTCTACTGGAAAAGTAGATAAACGTTGGGTTCTGTTATTGGCTGATTTAGATAGAGTTGGGGAGTATGATTGGGGTCTAGCTTCATTAGGTAATACCTATAAATATCTCGACCATTGGTCAACCAAGGGTACGAATTTAGTTGGCATGGTTGTGGTACTTGATTATTTGTACTATTACTACTTTCGCAACATGCAACCCTTCCTTTGTCAGTCACCTCAAGGACATTTTGATGTTTTCCCAAAGATTAGTCTCTTCAAGAAGGAAAGGATTGTATCAAGGAAGAGAGGACATAAAGGAGGCCAAAAGGATACCATGAAATACTCAGTGAAAAGCGCAAGAATACAGATTGATACTAGAACAAGGGAAACATGTATTTGGAAACTATGGGAAGAGATTCGGTATGTTGTGGGAGACCAATATGAGTATGCACTAGAAGTATCCAAAAAGAGAATTCTGTTTTTTCACTTTGAAAGTGGCACAAGAGTTATTTGTTACTTGGGGGAGAGATTTCAAAGGCAGATTACAGGTGAGATTGTAGTCCCGGCAAATCCTCCAAATTTGGAAGCAATTGAAGACAGAGGTATTGTAGTAGAGGTCAACGAATATTATACAATCACCGAGGATCAATATAACACTTGGTGGATCAAGAAGAGTGTTGGAGCTTATGTTACTGATTCATACCATGCACAGAATGTTGATGAGATAGCAGTTGGTATCTCAGCTATTCCTCGCAGTTTGTTTCTTAGTCATCCTCCTCCTAATATGATGTCACAGACATATACCTATGGCACAGAGAATGAGCCCCCATCACAACTGCCGGAGATAGATTGGAGTTTACCATTTACTGATGAAGATGGCATAGAACATCTAGTACCAGTTCCAAGGGTTCCTTGTCCGTTTAACTTTCGAGATATGAATTTGACAATGGTAAGTACATTTACATTTTGTACTCATTTTCATTTTAAGTTTCTTGAATATTTGATTAAAATTATCTGATTTATATACTTGTAGGATGATTGCATTAGGTTTATGGAAAACTCATTTTCATTCCAGCTTGGAGCTCGTCAAGTCGCACGGGACGAATCATATAAAAGGGATACAACTTCATGTTCCTCATCCGGCAGATCGACATCGTCTTCAGTACCATCTGTCCAATCCCAGCCTCCAAACAATCCACATGGAGCTAATACATCACAAGACCTCACATTAGGTGGTTCATATGAATGGGCTACAGGTCAAGAATTTTACACTCCTAGGGTCGAAGCTGGAGCTACTACATCACAATATCAACAAGGAGGAAATGAATTTACTGCGTTGTTGACGGAAAGCGAGCCTAATATTGTTTATGATACTCAGTTCGCCCCACAATAATCCTATAATTTCCTTGACCTGAATTAGATTACTTGTCGTAGTGTTTATGAAACCATATGGAGTGTTATACGTTTTAAGTGATTTTTATTTTATGGAGTGTTATTTGTGTTTATATGGAGTGTTATGATTTTATGGAGTGTTATTTGTGTTTCTATGGAGTGTTATAATTTTTAAGTGATATTTTTTTTGTGGAGTGTTATATATTATGTTTTCGTTGTGTTAGGTACATTATGCGGGGAGCTTTGAGAAGAATTTTGAAAAGTCGTCGGGATGATGAAGATGATATTGAGACGAATGTTGTAGCAGTGGCTACACTTTTGGAGACGCAGAGGAGGCATGTAATACGTCAACCCGTCCCGAATGAAGTCAAGACACGTCAGAGGGTGCACAGAAAACGTGTAGATGCGGATGCTCGTATGATGCATCGGTACTTCAACTTCAATTGTACGTATAGCCCAAAGAAGTTCAAAGGTCGGTTTGCTTTGCCTCGTCCACTTTTTCTGAGAATTTTAGAGCAAGTTTGTGAATTTGACCATGATTTTCGCCAACAAACGGATGCTTGCGGTATTCCTGGTCATTCTCCATATATGAAAATGGTTGCCGTCATGAAACATTTTGCCAAAGGCATTGCACCGGATTCCTTGGATGATTACACACAAATGGGAGCCACCACTATCTACCATTATGTTATGAAGTTTATGGATGCAATTATTTGGATTTATAATAGTCGATATATGCGTCAACCTACCGCTCAAAATACGGAAAGGATTTTAGCAGAAAATGAATCTCGGGGATTTCCTGGTATGCTTGGTAGTGTCGATTGTTTTCACTGGGCATGGAGAGCATGTCCAATGGATCAAGCAGGTTCCCACAGCGGCTATAAGCCATATCCCTCGGTTGTTTTGCAAACGGTAGATACATATGATAGATGGATCTGGCATTCCTATTTTGGGTTGGGTGGGCAGAACAATGATCTTAATGTCTTGCATGCTTCGGGTTTGTTCGATAGACAACTTCTTGGTGTAGCACCTCCTTGTCATTATCAAATAAATGGAAAGAATTACGACCAGGGGTACTACCTAGGAGATGGTGCATATCCCATGTATGGTTGCATCGTGCAAGGAGACAAACCCGCCTCAAACATTAGAGAAGGTCTTTTCAATCAATATCAAGAAGCTAAAAGGAAGGACATAGAACGTGCATTTGGTGGTTTAAAAGGTAAGTTTGGCATTATATTGAAACCTTGTCGTTATTATAAAAAATATGACATGAAGGCAATTATGAGGGGGTGCTTGATAATGCACAACATGTGTGTTGAGGTGGAATATCGCAATGCGGATTGGGGGAGGATCACGGGAGATGAACCTCAACCTCCAATTCAAGGAAATGTAAGGCTACCTCCTCATATATGTACAACCCTGCGATTTGGGCACAACTTCGCTTGGAACTCACTACACACATATGGAACCGACACGGAGAAGGTCTGAGAGATGGTGATATTCCAAACATGCATATTGATGATGCCTTTCCGGAAGTTCATGAGGGTACAACCGACGTGGACACCGATGAAGATCAATATGACCCTCAAGAAGATGGTGCATTTTATGAGAATGGAGAGTAACCATAATACTCCTTTATTTTAATCAAACACGCTTTCATTAATAAGTAGACATTTTAATTAGTTCTTCTAATACTACATAATACTCTTTTTATCACTTAAGTACGTTTACAATTACATTACATATTTAACTAGAACTTCATATGCATACTTCTTCATAATACTTCTTCATGCGTATGCTTCATAACCAAGTATCTCCAAAACGGTGTTATGAATAAACGAAATTCCATGATCCGTTTCATATAAAGTCCTAGCATCCTCACGATTACCATTTGATGCCCTTAATGAAATGACAAAAATCTTGCAATAACGCTTGATGCTTGATAACCGACATTGCAACACTTTTTTGCATCTTCCATTAGCATT
This sequence comes from Papaver somniferum, assembly GCF_003573695.1. Lineage (NCBI taxonomy): Eukaryota > Viridiplantae > Streptophyta > Magnoliopsida > Ranunculales > Papaveraceae > Papaver > Papaver somniferum. The sequence continues at coordinate 351,072 of NW_020622381.1, read as the reverse complement.
ACCATTGATTCTCACAAATTCTTCAACAACTTGTTCCCAAAAAGAGTTGGTTGTTAATTGAGTGTTGTTAACTTTGCAATAACTTCTAAACAAGTCATTGTCTTCGTCGATGGAAAATGCGGCCATGCTTGATTTTTGAATTGAGAATTATGTGATAGGAGAATTCAGAATTGGGGTGGGGATTTTGAGTTTTATGTGATAGGTTTATATAGAGATAGGAAATGGTCTGAGTTTGAGCTGAAAATGTAGCCGTTTGAGGAAACTCCGAACCAAACGACGTTCCAACACCGAACCGAACGGCGCTAGCAAGTCTCGGCCATCCGATCAAGGTGACCGTTGCATTCTCAACGACTCAGATTTTGTAGCCGTTTGAAACCTCAACAGCTATATTTTCAGGCTTCCCTATAAATTGAGGACTACTTCTCCTTCATCCCTCACACCAAAATCAATTGATTATCTTCGTCATTGATTTTCTTCTTCTTTACATAATTTTGTTCATAGAAAACTATGACACACTTTAGTACAATAGAAGAAGAGGCACTAATTTATGGTTGAGTCATAGCAAGCAACGATCTGATTCATGGAAAAGATCAAAAAGGTGCAATATTTTGGGGAAAGATAATGGAAGAATACAATAAAAGAAAATGTCCCAATGGTGTCGAAAGAGATAGAAAGGCATTACGAACAAAGTGTAACACATTGAGAGCCGAAGTGAAAAAATATATTTCATATATTAGACCCTACTTCCGAAGTAGACCTACGGGGATGACCGAAGAGGATTATGTAAGTACCTCAAATTTTTTTTAATGTTTTCTTTCTTCCATCTTGATCTCTTTCTTTCTTTCTCTAAATTTTTCTTTTCATTTCTTCCCCAGTATCGTCGTGGAAGAGAGAATTATGTAGCAGCGACTAAAAAACAATGGACGCACGAATCGATTTTTCAGATCCTGAAGACTTATCAACCAGATTACAATCCAGCGGTGAATAATGATGATGGAGCCGGTACTTCTACTCAACCTAGTCAACATACTCAAGCTACTGAAGAAAATGAAGTTGATAATTTGGATGAAGAATTTCAAAATATGGCAAGGTTTGGTAGCTCTTCATCTACTCATAATTCTGAAACCTCGGACATATCAAAGAGAATGCGTTATTTTGAACAAACAGATGAAGTTAGAAGTGAAGGGAGAGATCAAGCAAAGAAAATGGCTCGTGAGGCTAAAGCATCGCATAAATCAGATGAAAAATTGGATAAACTCATCGAACTTCTTGAAAACGCACAAACACAAAGAATGACAAAATATGAAACAGAGGAAGAGTATCTGAAGAAGGACATGGAAAACTCTTCAATTTTGGCACAAACTCAGCAAAGAGAATCAGACATGAAGATCCTACGTCAACCCTTGGATGAATTACAAGAATGGGAGAAACCCGTCTACAAAATATGGAAGAACGAGATTTTAGCCCGTCATGGATTACCACTTATCCCCTAAATTAAAATGATATATTAGTAATAATTTAAGTTATTTAGAAGTAGGATTTCAATTTCAATGTACTTTTTTTTTTATGTTTTAAGTTATTTAGAAGTAGGATTTCAATTTCAATGTATTTTTTTTGTGTTCTAAGTTGTAGAAGTTCAATTTCAATATATCTTTTTATGTTCTAAGTTATTTTAATTTTAATATTTTTTTCAATTTCTTCGAAAAACATTGTAACCGTTTTGCAATGTAATTAAAAATTTCCCTTTACTTTGATAAATTCTCAAATTTGAAACAAGCAACCATTGGAACAAATTGGAAAATCATTTGGAAATTCTCATAATTTAGAAAATGGAATTCTGTAAAAAAATAGCCGTTGGAGGAAAAACAGTCAAGCGCCGCATGGTGCGATGTTGAAATAGGACGCCGAACGGTTCGGTAGAGATTCCAGGGAATATTCGCGAAACGCCGAACAGTTCAACGTTTAGACCACTTTTTGAGCGCCGAACGGTTCAGCGTTTCAATCTCGCTGATAGTTGGACTGCGAGCACCTGGTAGGAGAGAGAACTATCAACTATCACTGTTAACTTTTTTCCAACACTTATTTTTTAATTTGCAACACTTTTTGGCCAATCTAGTAATTCAATCTAGCCCATAGGACTTAGCGTTAAGTACAAACAAGTAACATATTCCTGACTCTCTCAATAGACATTCAGGGTACCAGGCGAAAATTATTTTAGTTTTAATTTTAATGAAACTTAACTACCTACAAGTCGTTGTAATAGTGATTAATTTATTATGGTTGGAGATGTGAACAAATGTGAGTTGTAAAAGACATATAGCATGTGGACAATCTCTCTTTATTTATAGGACCCAAGTTTACACCTTCATTATCAACTTCTCTTGTCTTCAACAAGAAACGAAGAAAAAGATGAAGCAATATTTTCTCGATTAACTTTCTATGCACATGCAAACTTCATCTTTACACCAGTTTATTATAGTTTGCACTTAGCAAAAAATTATCATGATAATCATGTGACAACTAGTAAAGAAACAAAAATATAAATGGTTACAAGATACTATCTCCATTCCAAAAAGATAGGTTTATTCCATGTGCAAATTATATACGGAACGAAGGGAATATATTTAACTACTTATACTCAGGCTTAAGAACCGCATGCTCCAAATTTTCTCGAGTAATTTCAATTCTAATTGAGATCCATCTTCGGACCATATGCTTTTCTAAGTCGTTGAATGATGATACCAGCCTCACAATGAGTAAACTACAAGCCGAGAAACACGTAACAACACAAAAACAAAAAAGAAGAAGAGATGTTTGGGACTAGGTGCTTAAGAGATGCCTGGACCCTGCCATATCTAAAGTATTTACCCCTTCTTTATGTCTTTTCCTCTGATCTTCATCCCTCTCGCCGGCCACACCCATTAGGTCTGTTCTATCCAACTCCAACCCCACTAATCTCCAACTTTAAACGTACACCTCTTCTGTGTCTCAATAATGTTCTCACTAAAACCAGTTCCTATAAATTATAATGTTGGGGATTTCATAGACACTTTGAGACTATTGATAGCTACTTATCAACTTATGTCTTTAGTTGAAAATTATGCATACCAAAGATGTCAGACAATGTGAGTTGATATCATAGTATCCAAGAACTACTGATAGTCGATGTATTCCATGAAACTTCCTCGACTTATTGAAGCTTTCTACAAACCATTTTGATTCCTGAGTGGGCATATAACTTCCTCTGCAACCTGCGTAGTGTGGTGCGCCTGACGGAGCTTCCAAAAGTAGGAACTGGAAACCCAACTAAGGTTGGCAGTTTGGCACATGATATTAAAAAATAGAATACCAGGAATAAACAGATCATCCTACAGTGGTACTTAACTAACCCTCCCTATTTATCTTTTTGTGCATACTGTAGAGGAATACAAAGTATCAAATAATTCCACAGTTTTTGGTACGGATTCTCACAAAAATGCATAATGTATGCACCTAATCTCATGTGAGAATATACTACTAGTACTCTGCTTTGCATAAAGCAACGGGCTTTGAGCTGTTTGTATTTGTTTGCTTTCAATCAACTCCAGATAACCAAAAATCATGATTCCATCCTTGATTATTTTTCATTTGATCAATGAACTTAAATATATAGCCTGTTATGGGTAATGAGATTACAAGAACTTGTTCTTATGTGTTGAATTTAATTATTGATTCCAAAATCTAACAGCCCTACTATTGAATTTATAGCTAGCTACCAAGTCGTCTTACTTACATAGGTCGTGCAGTGGATCATCCAAGCCACAAATTAAGGAGATCATTCATTCTTCTGCTACTTAATAATTGCATTCCGCTGTTTAACTTCTTTTAAACCTATTCGATAAGTTTGATAATCCATGTTCTAATTAATCATTGATTTTGTTGACATATTAACACTCTAACGAAAGAAAAATTAATATTCCTGATAACAAATTAAAAAAGAAAATTTGATTACCGGGAATCTATTTGCGCCTAATAACAAAGAAAATATTGCTTAAATTTGGATTCTTACTTGGGCGAGAACCGAACACAGGGTACAAAAAAGTGGGAACTCCTAGGATTCATATTCTGCATTCGTTATGATTCCAATTTTGAACGAGTTTTTTTTGTTTAACGTGAAGTTATCTATTTAATGCCTTGTTTTTGGCTCTTTGCATTTGCAAGATTACTACTAGAATTATCAAATTTCACTTGTAATTGGTACTAATTAAGTGGATCAAGTGATTAGAATTGTTTTGCTTTATATGGATTTCGTAATTCGCTAGCTCTCTTTATTTTCAAGATCACTACCGCATGGATTTAGTGTTGAATTGTTTTTTTGTGTAAATTTAGTAATGTCATAGAATTTGGTAATCTCTTGAAACAACTTGTACATCATACCTGAGTTTTCTCTTAAAATTGGCAGCAGATGGATCACTTTGTTCACCCCGTTTTCCCACAACTCCAATAATGTCTTAGAATTTGGTAACCTCTTGAAACAGCCCGTACATCATGTACGTGGGTTTTCTGCCGATCACTGTGGTCACCCCGCTTTCCCACAACTCCAAATCTCTTAAATACTCGTTAACATGAAGTTTCGGTCACCTACATTGTTTCCATAAAAATGGAGCCAGCGAACAACTGATATTACATTGACTAATAATTAGAGCTTGATTGAAAGAGTTGTGGTGTAGGACCCAGGAATTGTGATTCCCCGTATAACACGTAATTATTCGCATCCATCTTCATTCTTCTGTTAAAAAGCAAACATCTTCTGATTTTCTCAGTAAAAAAACTCTTTTTCTAGTAATGGCCATGGGTTCTTCTCCTTCATCATCTTCTTCTACCATTCTTACTACTATTAGTAGTAACAACACAAAAGATGAAAACTTTTTTATTTTGCATATGTTTTCTTCTCTCTCTACTAGACTTTTCAACAACAACACGAACACCAACTAGTTACAAACCTTTACAGCTTATTATTAAATCTCTCCTCCTCCTATAAACTCATTTTCAGTATTATTATTAACATTATCGTATACTACTAACATTTCTCTTACGCAAATTCCTCATCTTACAATTCCTATTTGTTGACTTCTTCTTCATTCATGATGGGTCAATGTTTTTTTTCTCAATTATGAAGAATTGGAGAAAATTTTGAACAACAAGAAGAAAAGATTTGATCATATGCTCTTTTAAGGGTTAGTAAGGATTTCTCAATCATATAAGATTAGTGGGTTTCTGTTCCTTTGATCAGTTGTGTTGGATTGGTTTTGAGAATTGGAAATTGATCTTTAGTTAGTTAATTGGTGGAGAATGATGAATTTTGGTTGTTTTTATTGATGGAGAATTTTGTTGAGTGATGTTTTTGCTTGCTTGAATAATCATTTATACAGTTAATCTGCTTCTCAATGCTTTAAATTTAAGAAATGAATGATTATTGGATAATGAAAACTTGGAATGTAAGTATTTGTTGAAATTTTTGTTGCTAAATTGTGTGATCTTGTCACTGAATTTTGGTGGTTCATCAAATTTCCAATTTCCTCGTTTGGAAAAGATTCATGATCAATAAAGTCAAATTTATCACATTTCTCCATCAATTTTTTGGTTTTTCTTATCACATTTCAGTTTTTACATGCTCTGATTATGGTTCTTCTTTTTTGATCCTAAATGTGTTTGATGAATTGTCTCCGAGATAAGCAGTATTTGTAGTCAAAATGTTTGCTGACTTGAACTCTCTATCATTTGATTAACAGGTACCAAGCAGTGATCTTAAATTTTAAGATAGAAAATAAGCAATAGTTTTTGGGGTTACATTGGGATTACAGGATAGCAGCAGCACGAGTTAGATGAGTTAAATGATTTGGAAGAAAAGATCTGACTAAATGAGAGGGGGCTTATTGCACCTCTTCGACTTTCATCATTCCAGCACTTCACGGAAGTTACAGAGACAAAAAGTGAATACAGATGGTAAGCGTTCAGTATATGATTCGATATTAGGACTCAAAACCTTGCCCGGTGTTTATTGTCTGTTTTTTATGAACGACCTTAACATTTTTCCATTGTCATACATTTCTCCTCCTTGATTGAAGAACCATCTCTCTGACTGAAACATTTGAAGCCTAAATCATAGCTAGAAATGCGAAACATTCTGCTGCCATCCAAATTTGTAGGTTGAGATTATTGATCCGTTTTTGTTAACAAAAACAAATGCGAGAATAAGCTTGTGCTAGAGTTGGGTAATCATTGTTTGGTTCGTTGAATTGCAGGGTTGGAAGCTCCTCGAAATAGCTTGGAGTTGTCAATTGAAGAAGCATCACAATGCTACAGTTGTTTTGGCGAGAACAAACCCGTAAGTTAGTCTATTGATCATATCTTTATGTTTATCATCTGCATGTATCAAAATTTTATCTCATGATTTCATGGCACCTTCCTTCTATGAATTCTGGTCTTGCCTACGTGTTTTATTGTCTGAGGAAACCTTGATATCTCAACTTTTTCCATCTTCTTTTAAAATGGTAATCTACATAATCTTATTTGTGTCTTATTTGCTTTGAACCTCCAGTATGCATTCCATGCCATAACAAACTCCTCTAAACACACCTCATCTACAATTGATGAAGATCCAGTAAGGGAGATGCTCCAGGAGGAGATGTCCAAAGAGCTAAACACCAAACGCAACGTTCCAAACGTTGTGGCTCGTTTGATGGGTATGGATACAATACCAACTGAAACAAAATCAGCAACCAGTATACAGGAGAAGAAAGCTGAGATTATAGCGCCAAATTTACCAAGAAAGGAGCCTAATGGTTCAATTCGCCATAGTCCTCTTGGCTTAAAATCATCCAAGGCAGAGCACAGTGTACATTATCCAAGTCCAGAGCGGGATTCTCGAAAGTCCAGAAGAGGCAGAAAGTCAAAAAAGCCCCAGCCTAGAGAACATCCTCAAGAGGAGGAACTACAGAAATTCAAAAAAGATTTTGAAGCATGGCAAGCGGCAAGGGTATGGGAAAATACAAAGATTGTTGATCTTGGTAACATTCCTAGACGATGGCTTGCCCAAGAACACCTCAACAAGGAAAAGATGGCTCTCTATGCAGATATTAATCGAACTAAAGCAAATGATCAGAAACCTAAAGAAATCAAAGCTCAGAAGTTGAAGCCAGATCTTAAATCACTGTCACAACAGGAAAGTTTTTCACGATCTGGTAGGAAGGACATGTTTCAAGATATCCAAAATGAATGTTTTATGAAAACAAGCCCAAAGGAGGACACTGTTTCACAGTCTGGTAGGAAGGATCTGTTTGAGGCATACCAAAATGAATGGTTCACTTCGAGAAGCGGAAGTACTGAATTTGAGCAAGTCGCCTTAATGAATGAGGCTGACAAACAAGAAAAGTCCGACATACCTACGAGAATAGTTATCTTGAAACCAGGCCATGATAGGGTTGCAGCGAGTGAAGATTCTTGGACTGGTTCATCTGAAATTGTGGAAGAGGAAGGCAGTATTAAAGATTTTCTTGAGGAGGTAAAAGAGAGACTGAGATTTGAAATGCAAGGGAAGAGTACAAAAAGGGACAATGCTAGAGGTGGTGGGATTGAAACACCTTTCAGTGAAAAGCCATCCAACCCAAGACAAATTGCTCGTCAGATTGCGAAGCAAGTGAGAGAAAGTGTTACAAGAGACATGGGAGTGAACTTACTACGATCTGAATCGTTCAGATCGTATGCAAGTGAAATTCAGGTAAGTGAACCAGATTCACCAGATTTCAACAGCAGAGAAACTGCAAAATTCTTGTCAGAGAGGCTGAGGAATGTCCTAAAGTCAGATCCAGTTGGGGACATGTCGCCTGTGGTCGGTGGAAGCTCAAGAGCTTCCCCCTTGGTTGATTATGATGAGAGAAGACCGAGACCCACAGGTAACATTTTGAAGACAGTTAACCGGGGGAACTACTGGGAACATGTCAAAGATGAGCTTGAAATGCAAAGCAGGTCTTTCAGATATGGGAATGACTATGACGACGGACTTCACATGGGAGAAAACTCTCCTAGGAACCTGGTCAGGTCTATGTCAGCCCCATCAGGATCTTCATTCGGAAAGCTTCTCTTGGAGGATAGACAGATTTTAACAGGGGCTCACATTAGGAGGAAGCACGAAATTAATGGAAATTTTTCAGCTGAAGTGAGTAAAACCAGGAAAGAGAAGCTTAGTTTCAGAGGGAAGGTTTCAAGTTTAAGACATAGTTTAAGTTTTAAAGGCAGACTGTTTGGCCGAAAGATGCAATCTGTGGAAGATATGGAGAGCGTGGATTCTAATTCTGTGAAGGATGATAGCATGTGTGGATCAAGTTCTCTGATGAACCTTGAAAATGTTCTGGTAAGGCTTATAAGTCATTCTTTATCTAGTTATTACCAGTATTATTTTCTATCTCAGTACAGGGGATTTAATCAAGATTGTCACGTGATCCACCTTTAATACATTTGTTGTTTTTGTTTGGGTTCTAGGATAATTCAACTGAGGTACCTCCGAGTCCAGCTTCATTTTGTAGCACTCTTCGCGATGATTACTATAGGAATAAGTGGGACCACTCCAGCCCTGTTTCTACCCTAGATGTCCCTTCAATAGAAGACCCTCATACAGTGTCGGACATTTTCAGAGATATCAGCTCCAACCTTACTGGTAAGAAATATGTTTGTGTTTTCAGATGAAAATTGTTACTGCTGCATTCATAGAGGAAGTGAACACCAGAGATTTTACATGAACAATCTCACCTATCCAATTTATATATTTTGAAGTAAAGAAAATGATACTTTACAAGATATAGTATAACCAGACTGGGTAGTGCTACTGTTCCAATTGCACCCAGTCATTCACTCCCTAAACCAGGCACGCCGTGTCTTGGCCAATTTATTCCTGCTATTGTCCCTCTAATTGGTGTTTTCTTCCTCGACACCAACCATCACCACCACTTACCTCATTACTGTCCCACATTCCACACTCAACCTGGCCACCATTCCACACAACCACCTACCACACGATACACTCAGCAAGTTGTCGGATATATTTATTTACTTCATGGATGGGATTCAGAAAATGGTGCTTGGTTTTTTGTTACTTTCATCCCTCTTTCTCAAGTCCCCAGTAAGCATACATACAGAAGGTGGAACAGATATATCTCCTCTGATACTGATCATAAAGAAAGTTTTTTACTTTTTTTCATCAATGTGGTCATTAGATTTATATAATATACCCATCCCTTGTAAGAATCATGAGTAAGGCATAAGCTATCCGTAGCTTAGTGACACATTGTTCATTTTGCAGAACTCAGAAGGCAGTTGAATAAGCTAGGTGTTGACGGTTCTGAATGCACATCGATTCAAGAACCCCGAGAGCCTGAGATGGTTCATTTAGAAGACCATGCAGAAGTTTACATAAGAGACGTCCTCGTTATTTCTGGTTTATACGATGGATCCTCCCAATGGTCTTTCACAAGATGGGACCCCCTTGCAAAGCCGATCAGCAGTTGGGTCTTTGAGAAGGTAGAAGAATCATATGAAAAAAGAGCTGACGAGACAGATACAACTGAAGATCATACCGGGATGAGTAGGATGGATCACAAGGTATTGTTTGACTTAATTAATGAAGCTTTGTCAACCATACTTGGACCTTCACTAACCATGTCAAAATTTAAGAGGAAACTTATGGGTTCGACAAAAATGCCTCCTCCTCGTGGGAAGAAATTGTTGGATGTTGTTTGGAAGACAGTTTTCATGTATTTATATCCTGACTCTGATGGTTATTATTATTATTACTCACTAGACGGCATGATTGCCCGTGATCTTGGAAGAAACCCTTGGTTGGGTAGTATGGATGAAGATATAGAATTAGTCGGAAGGGAAATGGAGAACTGGATTCTTCGTGAATTGATTGGAGAAACTGTGAAAGATTTGTTGTAGATTAATTAGTAGTATATGTTGTATGTTGGCATTGTATATTAGGAGGGATACATACAGAGTTAGTAGTATATGCCAGGTTATATTGTTGATAGAGGGATTAAACTTTATACAGGTCTTGTAATTTTTTTCTCGCGTTAACCATTTTAACTTCGGAATTAGGATTTGTATCACACTTACTTCATAGGATTTTCTTTGCCGATGATTCTTTTTTATTCACTGTTGCTAATAATATTGTGGAAGCTAGGAATCTGATACATATTTTCACAGTTCATTGAATCCTGTGGGCATATAGTTCATTTTCAAAACTCTGATATTTACTTTCCCAGTTTGGTTGCCCAAAACAAACATTGTAAAATTTCTGCTGGAATTCTCAAGGAGGACTTTACAAATACTGCCTGTATAGGGGAGTGGCGACGTCCCAAGCAGCGTGCCGTTTCAATTTGGTGTCGAGTAAAACAACGCGCCGTATTTAAGAGTCTGCTTGATCGCAGTTGTGGGCCCACAGACGACCGTCGTCATTGTCCTTTGACTGAGCTCAAACAAGTCCAAAAACCAGTGCCACCACAATACATATAGGAGGTCATGTATTTGTATAAACACCTTACCTTTACTAACGGAATATTAGAACAAACCTGACGCAAGGCCAAAAGGGTGAACCGGTTAAGGGTTTTCCAAATCGTCTCCTCAGCTATCGGCTACTGTTAAATCGGACGAAGATCTCAGTCAAATCACCCTTAGTATTCACTCTTTCAGTCTTTCTCCCTCTCTAATTCCCTGCGGTGTATCTTTTACTGACATCCTTAAATTCGTTTCTGGGCACGAGACTAAAATACTGAGATTTGAGTATATAAGGTTCGGTTGAGTTTCAGCTGAACTTGGAATATAATTTCGGTAAGTACCCATGTTGATTTTCACTTGAAATTGTTGTACGTTGAATCTAATAAGATGCTGCATTTTTTGGGAACTTTTTCTCTAGGATTGTACTGTTATGTTAATTTGAAATTTTTTTAATTACTGTGCGTGAATCAAAATTCGGAAATCGTAGTCAAACTCGGCCGAGTTCCTTGCGAGTAATGGTGAAACGTCCGTCCAAGTTTTTTAGTTGAGGATATATTTGTAAATTCAACAGTTTTGTAATGAAAAACCCTATATCGTCTTTATCCCCAAATTTTGTTCTACTGTTCTTCCCATTTTCACGCTGCTGCTGTCGAGTGTTTTGATCAATTCTACTTCACTAATTCCTCTAATATACCAATCCGTTTTTTTCCTGTTCCTCGAAAGGTGAGTGATTTTTTCTCTTCTTTTCCTCCATCTTCTTCTTCTTTCTGTTGAAGGAATTCGCTTATAGATTTGATTTATTATGTTGGCTAGTTAATTTCTTAGATTTGTTTCCAACATTCTGAATGATGGGTTGTTTTCGTTTTCGATCTTGAATAACGAATTTTTCTTGAATTCTGTGGTTTTTATGCATAATAAATAGGTTAATTTTGAGAGTAATGATATTCAGAATCTGAGGGTAGACTTCGTTGCTACTATGCAAATTTGAACTTTCAAGTGGTGACTGTTTTCTAACCACTGTGAAAAATGTGGGTTTGATATTCACTGTGATCACCATGTGGTTTGCAATTGAATGATTTAGTTTGTTTTAATTTTGTCTTACTTTTGATATTCTAGCCTAATGCAGTAATTTGCTCATCTTATGTCTGATATGTTGGCGAATGAAATTTTATTACTGAGACCTATGAACGATTAGCAGTGAATTGCTGGTGGTGCTGATACTTTGTAATCTCTATCTTTTCTAAAAAGCCAAATTGGATTAGTTGTTTCTTATGAGCTGTTTTCCTCGTCAATCGCAATTGTTATAGTGAATCAAATTGTATACTAGGATTGAGTTGGTAACCAGATTATATACCGGAGTCCAGGAACTCGATGAGAATAGTATGGCGTCTTCTTCTGGGGAGTCCAAATGAGAAATGTGGCCTCCTACTATTCGTTATCCACATGAGTCAATGATGGAGAAAATTGGTGATGAATTGAATGATAGTGGTAGTTTACTGTTTAAGACGTTACTAGTTACTGCTAGCTATGATTTTCTTTATTTTTCCTTTGTGTTTGCATTTAACTTGTTTATTAGGAATGATGTTTTTTTAATGTCAAATGGGCAGCTTCCTTTGAGGAACTCGCCCTGCTTCTCTCCTTGGGCCTAGCTGAGGAAGATCTGAGGAACAAGTTCAACTACTTTAATTGAACCCTAAAACCCTTTTGGAATTTTTGACATGATAGTTCTGTACCAAATACTCATTATTAGTCCGGCTTAGTGAGAGATTTTGAGGATATAGTTGGAGTTGAAGAGAGCCACCCAAGGACATTAGTGGTTGTTCTTGTTTACGGGATTTTTGTTTGTTAATACTATTTTCCATCACCTTCAGTTGCCATTAAAAGTCTCTTTCCAGCTTTAGATTGAATTAGTAGCAAAATTTCAGATATCGATCCGACAGAAACGATTAAACTAGAGGGCATAGTTAGAAACTAACTCTTTAAGTTTAGCAGTTACCACCTTCAACTGGTTTCTCGTGGCCTCTTGTGCAGAGTTTATAACGGATGCAGACAGTAATAGATATCCATTGTTCTGATTTATGTTGTTATTGGTGTTCTGCTATATATATATATATATTTCTTTCTTTCTTTTAAATTAGTTTTTTCAGTTTCCCCCTTACTTGCATATCTCATGGTAATTCGTTTGAACTGTGAATAAATATTTGAGACTATGCCTAGTGCATAAATAAGGTTAGTGACTTCAAATCTTTTGAAATTAACCACCCTTCCTTTTCATTAAAGTATTTCAGCCTAAAGTAAACATTATCGAGAAACTTATCCAATTATTTGTTCCCCACTATTTGAATTAGTCACACTCAGATACTAATCTTCCTTACCCTTTTCTTTTGTTGCAGCTTGCTTGAAGCGCTGATAATCAAATGTTATCTTTCTTGCTGTCTATGTGGTAGTGAGAAAGCATTCTGTTATTTCAGGTATGCTTCTCATTTTGGACTCAAATCTAGACGTGTCATAGACTCATAACTCACAGATTTATATGTAGCAGGATAGCATTTCAGGTTCAACGATTAGCTTTTATGAGATTTATTAAATTAATATGCTTTTCCGTCTTACTTAACTATTTCCACCTTTTCATTTTATTATCCTTCATATTTCTACTGGCATATTTCCTTGTTTGTCTTTGTATCGTATTCTCCTGGTCATGGGTGGAATCTTGCACTTTTGCTACTCAAAAAATATAGTGTTGGCAAATGCCTCTTCATCTTTACAGTAAGTGCTAATGTACAACCAAATCTTTTTCAAGTAAGAGATTTGATCCGACAGTTGCAGTAAACCTGTCTAAACGTTGTTGTCGGTAACATTTAACTACTAACGGTAGAAATATTGAATTCATTAAGCCGGTAGGTTAATCTGATGATTAGATAACTAGGATTATCGAGAAAGTCCCTATTTTATATCAAAGTAAGTTGATGAACTCTGCATGTCTTGCTTCAAAGAGAAGTCTGACATCTATTGAGTCACTTCTGTTTGCTTGTACAGAAACACCGACTCAGTTGGGGCCTCTTTATCTAAGCTAGTGAATCCAGATCATTTATGAGAGAATTAAGATACGAATTGGAACTCTGTTTTATCACTTTTAGTCTATAGTGTTATGCATTTTTTATTTTCTTAGGCATCATATTTTGCTTGTCTGCGGAATCTATGTTCTGATTCTTCTGAATTGGTAATACATCTTGATTTCCTTGAGGGTCTGGAAATTTGGATAATTTTTAATAGCTTTCCACTTTCAGGGGTTTGCGTCACCGAGAGAATCCGCGTTCTTTATTTCTGATCAAGAAAAGAAAATATACTGCTTAGGTTATGAATCATAGAATTTGTTCTGTTCCAGTTTCCGTGTTTGACAACAAATTAATTATTTCCTCTATGGTTGTGGGCAGGCCGAACCACTAACTTGCAATGTCCGCTAACAACAGCAACCCTACTAGGAATGTAGTGGGTCCTACTGTTTTGGGGAATGCTGGAGCAGCTTCGTCATCTATGCCTATAAATCAACCTTCTCAGTTTCATCCTCACTCACAATCCCAGGGGCCAAATAGTTGTCATCCTCAGGGCCAAGTTCAGATACCTTATCCGACTCCACAACAAGTTGCTATGTCTCAGGCGCAGGCACAAGCTCAGGCTCAGGCTCATGCCCGTAATGCTCAGGCATATGCCCAATATCATGCCGCTCAAATGCAGGCTCAAGCCCAAAACCAAAGCCCTGGAATGGGTCATGCTGGTGTTTCATCTCCCTCTCTCTCCACTCCTGGTACAGGAAGCATTAAGCGCATTCCTCAGAAACCTCCTGTACGTCCTTCTGGACCCACCACAGCGAACACAGTTAGCCCCTATAGAACTATGGAGCTAACACCAGCTGCACGAAGAAAGAAACGGAAGCTCCCAGAGAAACAGTTGCCGGATAGGGTTGCGGCTCTTCTACCTGAATCTGCACTCTACACCCAGCTGCTTGAGTTTGAGGCTAGAGTTGATGCTGCTCTTGCAAGAAAGAAGATTGACATTCAAGAGTCCTTGAAAAACCCTCCCTGTGTCCAAAGGACCCTAAGGATTTATGTTTTCAACACATTCACGAATCAGATCCGAACAATCCCAGACAAGCTGAACTCTGAACCGCCTACTTGGTCGCTGAAGATAATAGGTAGGATCTTAGAAGATGGGGTAGATCCAGATTCTGCTGCTCTCCAGAAGCAGAGCTCTATGTTTCCGAAGTTCTCCTCCTATTTTAAAAGAGTTGTTATTTCTTTAGACCAAGCGCTCTATCCTGATAATCCTACCATTATGTGGGAGCAGGCTCGATCACCAGTACCTCAAGAGGGCTTTGAGGTTAAAAGGAAAGGGGATAAGGAATTTATCGTGAATATACGATTGGAAATGAATTATTCCCCTGAGAAATTTAAGCTTTCGCCAGCTCTGACTGAGGTTCTTGGGATTGAGGTCGAGACCCGCCCTAGAATCATAGCGGCGATTTGGCATTACGTTAAAGCCAGGAAATTGCAGAACCCTAATGACCCATCTATATTTGCATGTGACCCTGCTCTCCGGAAAGTATTTGGTGAAGAGAAGATGAAATTTGCTATGGTTTCACAGAAAATCTCGCAGCACTTGACCCCTCCTCAGCCTGTACATTTGGAACATAAAATCAAGCTTTCAGGGAATAATCCTTCAGGGAGTGCTTGCTATGATGTCCTAGTTGATGTCCCCCTCCCTCTGCAAAAGGAGATGTCAGCTTTCTTGGCAAATACAGAGAAGCATAAGGAGATTGATGCCTGTGACGAAGCGATCTGTGCAGCTATTAAGAAAATTCATGAGCACCGAAGAAGACGAGCCTTCTTTCTGGGGTTCAGTCAGTCTCCGGTGGAGTTCATTAATGCCCTGATTGCTTCTCAAAGCAGGGATTTGAAGCTTGTTGCTGGGGAAGCTAGCCGTAATGCTGAAAAAGAACGACGTGCAGACTTTTACAACCAAGCATGGTATGCTTTATTTTCCCTTTTCTTTCATAATCATCTTTATAATTATTTAAGGTTTATTACATTTAAAACTTTAGGGAACTGTAGCATGTCCTATTCTCAAATTTATGTGATAGAACTCATCCTCTTTCACCAAAACATGTCTGTGACTGTGGTCACTTCTCCAGGGGAACCTGTTGTGTTGGCTTTCGTTGTTTTCCATCTACTTATTTGAAGTGTTCTTTTTGTTTGAACTCTAATAGGGTTGAAGATGCTGTTATTCGTTACCTGAACCGCAAGCCACCAGCAGGCAGTGATGTTCCTGGAAGTACATGAACTAGAAGAAACCTAGAACTGAGTGTATTGTCGGAGAACCTACATTTAAGTTATCAGTGTCAGCTGTGTAAGAGTATATCTTCTTTCTAATCGAGCGTTAATTTTTAGTCTAGTCTGTGTTACAAGTTATATTGCAGTGGCGACTAACAAACCAGAATGTCATCCTTTCGGAAAGAAAAGATTACCCACATTTGACTGTGGGAGTGAAAGTAAATATTGTTCCTATTGTGCGTCTTGTTCGAAACTAGGTTTACCCTGTATTCTGTTCTTTTTATATACTCTCAGTCTCAGTAAAGTTGGGGCAGATTTTCGGCCACGAGGTGTATCATGGAGACAATTTTACGTCATAGTGGCATATCAGGAGATGAAGTGGTTAAACTAGCATTCTAGGATTCCTGTCATCTGGTCATTGTCATGTAGTGAATTCAGGTAAAGATGAAGTGGTTAAACTAGCATTGTGGGAATTCAATAACTATAGATAGACCTGAAAGAAAGTCATGCCAAGTATAATATATATATATATATATATATACACATATATATATACACATATATTTACGACGATGATGAAACCCTTATTGTTTTCTTTCAAAAAAGAAAAAAAAAACTTATTGTTATCCTGTGTAATGGCCGTTAGTTTTGTTAGGTACACCAAAATGCTTCAACTGTAATTCTTTTGCTGTTCTCAAAAAGAATCCAAGAAGGAACTTATTTCGTTTATTTTGCTAGTAGGTTTACTTCATTTCCATTGCTTCAATCTAATCGTGTTTAACCACCAGATTAGGGTCCCCCGCATTTCCTGGCAAAACCATGTTTTTTTGTCTTTGGAAACAAAAACATGTTTAAGTTTGGTTTTCTTGGTGTACTTTTCGTGGTTTACCTGAAGTAAGAAGTGATTACACTGCTAATCGTGGATTGAACTATTCATGTATGGACCCTACCGTGATAGCGTCATTATGCCAACCAAAACTACTCCCTCCGTTCCTAATAAGATGACCTATTTGGTTTTAAACTTTGTCTCATAAATAAATGACCTATTTCACTAATTAAGGGATATTTCTAAAACTATCATTTTAATTGATTATTTTTTTATAAGAAATATGAATAATTTGATAATCATGTTTATATTCGTTGCGCGGGTGTTTTAAAATGCTTTTCAACGGTATAAAGTGTATAAAAAACCGTGGTATAGTTTAAGAGATAAATTGTTTTTAAATTTTACTAATTATTGCCCATAAAAATACAATTGTAAAAAATAGTTAAATATACTTCACTTTCTTCTTTGTCTTAAAATTTGTGCAAACTAGATCATCTTATTAAGGACGGAGGGACTATTATCTAAACTAAAGTATATAATACCCATTGTTATTTAATGGATTACGTAGGTTTGTTGCCAGGAACATTGAATTGTTTGCTTAGGCCAATACAATACAAAAAAATAAAAAGAACAATCCGAGGAAAAACGGGACCTTAGTTTAGGGGTGTAAATTCGGGCAGGCCGGGCTGTCCGACCCAAAAACTAAGACAGGCCGGGCAGGCCAGGCTTAATATTTGTGAGCCCGTAAATAAATTTAGGCCGGACAGGCCGGGCACAAGTAGATAATTTGCTACCCAAAGACCGCCCAAAGTCCGCTTTTTATACGGGCAGGCCAGATCGGGCCGGACAAGCCACTTTTTTTTTTTAAGTTTAAATTTTCAAATGAACGATATTAAATACAATATCCTTTCCTTTCCAACATCGCATATCGTAAGTGATAGTATTATTTTATATTTAAATTACACTGACAAATTTTTAATTTTAGTCTATAATAAATAATTAATTAGAGTACAATAAACTTTCTAATAAGAAAATATATTACCATTAATGTTTTGAAAATGTTAGTTATAAGTAAAAACAATTATATATTTTATTTTTCTTGACACAAAATTGACAATTATAAAATTGTAACTTTTAAGTCTTTTTAAGAGGATATTAAATGATTAATGGCTCATAGAAGGTTTTCAGGCCGGGCACCATACCGGGTATCAGGCCGGGCATCATAATTAATCGCAAAGCCCGAGACCGCCCAATAATTTAATCCAGGTCGGGCCGGGTGGTCCATGACGGGTCATAACAGGCTTTGGGCTACTTCGGGTACAGGCGGGCTCGGACGGATACAAGGCCGAGTAATTTCGGGTATTATTTACGCCCCTACCTTAGTTTATATTTCCAGTGACTGTTTAATACTGTCAGCTGGTTGCTTGCATTAGAATTCAGCTTTGTTTGGGACTTTTTTTTTTGTTTTTTAAACTGGTCATTTTTGTAGATACCATTAAGTGTCATTTAAAAAGTATTTAATAGAGAAACCCATACGGCTGCATGTGGTTTGAAGTACTGTAAAATTCACTTCATTCTGTTATCGGGTGATGGTTGCACATGGCTCGCTATCTAGCCAACCTAGTTGTAAAAGAATTACACAAAATTGGTTAAAAAGACCAAAATCAACAATTTCTGGGTGAAATGGACAGTTAAATTTTGATACTATTTTAATGGACAAAAATGTAAAAATAGGCAGGATGTAACCAGTTTCATCGTGCCCATTTTCAAAAAAAATTTTATTTTTAATTTACACAGGATGTATCCAGTTTCATCCTTCCTATTTTTTAAATTTAAGCTAGGATAAAACCAGTTTAATCCTTGCTATTTTTTTTTTGCCATTTCACCCAAACTAATTTTTACTCGTCCATTTGAACCGTGATTTAAAAATATTTGGACAAATGACCCATTTTCCGAAAGAATTACTCCCTCCGTCCTAGTTTACTTGCCAAAATTGAGTTTTTTTAACAAAAGTGTACCAAAAAATTACTATATTTCCCACTAAAATTATTTAATTATCAAGAAAGAAATAAAAACTAGGATACAAAAACTTGTATATTAAACAAGTGGTTTGAAAGATTGATGGTGTATGTGGAAGTAATTTGAATTTGTTTCAAGTTTTTGCAAAATCCTATTTTGGCAAGTAAACTAGGACGGAGGGAGTATTATTTTTTGTTGTGAAATAAAGAGAGAAGAGAGGGAGGCACGAAATAGGGGGAAAAGAGAGAGAGATTTCTTATTCATGTGTATATATATACAATGGGTTAAGCCTCTATTTATATAGATAGAATACTTGGTTCCCAAGATACGTAAACCCTAATCTTATACACAAAGAGCATCTTAGTAAATAAACTTGGTTTATAACATTTTTTTTCATTATAGAGAGGGAAAAGACCTTTATTTGAGAATGAAGGCTATTATTGGGGCGTCACATTCCATTGGAGGGGCGTCACTTAATAGGACAAAAACGGGTCACCCATAAGTAATATCAAAAACCCCTTATCTCAAATAATTTTATAATGACTAAACAACCCTTATTTAGTTAATTTTAATTTAATTTAATTAGATAAGAATTAAATTAACGAATTTTGTTGTATACTTGGTGAATTCTAGGAAAAAGTTTTTGTGTGAAGAAAAACTGACCGTAAAATAAACTTCTACGGTTGGAAATAATCCAAACCTGGACGTAAAATCACTCTACGGTTGGAAATAATCCAAACCTAGACGTAAAATCAGATTATACGGTTGGAATTAAAAGGAACCTGGACGTAAAATGAGCTTCTACGGTTGGAACTAATTCAAACCTGGACGTAAAACTACATGCAAATAAAATTCTACGGTTGGAATTAATCCAAACCTGGACGTAAAATCTCCAAACCTGGAGGTAAAATCACTTCTACCGTTGGAACTTAAAGAAAACTGGACGTAAAATCGGATTCTACGGTTGGAATTAAAAGAAACCTGGACGTAAAATGAGCTTTTACGGTTGGAACTAATCCAAACCTGGACGTAAAATTACATGCAAATAAAATTATACGGTTGGAATTAAAAGAAACCTGGACGTAAAATCACTTTTAGTTAAAGGGTAATCTAGACATTTTGTATATGTGTTAGGATATCCCATAACCATTTTTTTGGACATTAAGAATCCAAGTAAAGCCCCTCTATTGAAGTATGACGCCCCAATAATGGCCTTCATGAGAATACTATCAATGATTTGATAGCAAAAAATAATTTTGGGTTTTGCTATAAATAAAAATAACCTTTTATTTTTTGGCACTAGATATAAATTGCTCACAGACAATATCAACCTTATTTATCTCATGTACTTTGATGTACATTTTGATGATGAATTGGGTAATGAGCTAGCGTTCCGCTCAAACTGACCATCTAGTAGGTGCTTTTGTCAATACAACAGAGTATTGAAAAATGCGCATGGTACAGGGGAATAAGCCCTACAAATATCACCATAAATCCTCTGTAGGAACGTTGATGGTTCAACGGGTTACCAAGATGTTATTGTCAATGCCACTTAAAGAGCTAAATGTATCAAGAAACAAACAACATAATTTACATCCTTGTCTGATAGAAGCTTTATGTTCTGCAAAGGATTTATGAGTTTTTGCATTTTTCTACTCAGCTTGGTAGAACCAAGGTAGTTAATATCATGTATCGATATCATATCGGTCGGGTCCTATACACCTATACAAATGATAATATCTGTTTTATAGGCGGTACATCATTAGTATTTTTTTAATATTTATTATTTATCAAATAAAAAAATATATCGATATAACCATAATAAAAAATAATAATTGTAACAAACATATCTCAACTTTACAAAATAAGAGGTGGTTGATTAAATCCGTATACCATCAACAACAAAGCCAAACATTGAATGTCTGTTATCCCATCAACATCACATTTATAGTAATTACATCCACCATAATCATATATGAAGTTACCAAAATTAGTGGAGTTACTTTCTAGAACTAAAAGTTCAAGAAATTATAATCAAAAGACAAAATACATTAGTGATGTATCAGTGTACAAGTGAAACCTATATTATCGGTATACAGGTGAAACCGATATATCGGTCCGTACATGACGATACACGCGTTTTTATCGTTTCTCCTTCGTATCGCCGATATTTTCAATATTGTAAAGATTTTTTTCGATATCCTATAAAAACCTTTACTATCGTCCTGTACAACCGATATTGACTACCTTGGGTAGAACTTGGGTGTCCAAACTGACCATGCCTGAGCATGAAAAATGTAAGGTCATTAAACTTCTAGTTAATAATAACATGTGATTCGACTGTTTGAATTCTCATATGGCACACCGCGTAAAAGAAAGCCTTAAGATTCTTTACAACATTCTTCTGGCACAAAACAGATGAAGTATTAAATACTCCATAAAATACTCATTTATCGTTTCAAGCTGGTAACGCCAGATATTTCAACACTCAATAGATTCTTCTGGAATCCGTAATAATACAAGTCGTCCATTGTAATAACTTGCGTACCATAAGGTAATGATACACGCTCTCTAGTGCTGTCTATCATATTATTCTAACCAGGAATGATATTTCACATTCCAAAACCTCTACAAGGGTATAAATATTATCGGTTCGAAAAATTATTATTGTTGTTCCATTCTGTATGAGACAAATTTCTCTATCGTCTATTTAAAATGGATGGATTACTCCAGGAATCGATATTCGTTAATACAAATAAACTAGAGACAGATATTAAGAATCCATTAAGAAAAATATTTGGTAACCATGTGCTACTTCAGGAACCCAAAAATTCATGGTTTATTCATGGTGTCCAGCTATTTCCGGAGATCGCTTTTGGAGTCTATTTTTCTTATGAATTACTGTTGGAACCCATAATAATTGGAATTACTGTATGAATTTATTATTTATATATTGGACTACTTATGGAGTCAGGCAGTCAGCAAACATCACATGGATTGTTTATGGAATCCATTTTTTACTAGATTAGTGATTAAAATAAATCAAAAAAAAATCAAAATATCATTCATACATACAATATCAATATAATTTCAATAAATCTTCGATTTCGTCATCCTTCAGGTTGGCGTAATTTCAATTTACAAGTATGCACATGGATACGCCCTTTACAAAAAAGATCTTTCAACATCAGTAACATGTTACTTCAAGAATTAATGATAGACACTGACTAGCAATTTATTACAGGCTGCGACTAGGGCCAATCGTCGAAACGGTTATATATCGTGTCACATGGTATTCCAATTTCTGGTGGAATGATTTCTTGTAAAATAAAATATTATGTAAACATTAAATAAGATTTTTTATTTATTATTATTTACAAAAATAAATAAATATCAATTCTAACATACCCTTGTTAATGAAATAGAATTGAATCATCCAAAAAATTAATACCCTTGTTCACAGATTTTACTGAGTCACTTAGTTAAACTAAATAACGATAACAATACATACAAATTTATCAGTAAATCATGCTCCCTATTACATTAGTATATACACTTAAAAGTCCATATTTCTAGGAGATGAAAGGGGAATGGTAAGCAAAATTATAGAAGTATTTGCTATAGGAGATTTCAATATTGTTAAAAAAATAATAAGAAATCACAAGTTTTTGAAACTTAAGAAAATATTGCTATGCATCTACCATATGTAAAAATAACTAGAAATAACTCGTGCCGTAACGACACGGCATGAAAAGGTATAATTTGTATATCATAATAATTTTAATAATTACCATACACTATCATAAGACTTAATTTGGCGAGTAAATAGAAAAGAAAGTGAAATTATGGGTAAGTATTTTTCATGATGGTGGGAGGATAATTAGGGGAGTATTTGCAGGAATGAAAGCAAGTGAAAAATATTAGGTAAGCATTTCTAATTAAAAGAGGAAAACGGTGAGTTGTAATCCTTAATTACCCGTGCATGTCCTAAATATTAGCCTCACTTTGTAACGCTAGAGTAAAAACATACCAAAGATTTTCTTCTTTTTTATAATGTTTTCTTTTGAGTTTCTCTTATTTTCAAGAACTATTCGTATTCTTATTATTGTTGTCATGATGAGGAGGATCAATATCAAGTAGCATTATTCTAACAAAACAATCTTCCAACTATCTCAAAAAATGTAAATGTTTCTCATTTGTCCATGACCCGCCACACAAATGATGATGATCTTCCATTTTTCCTTTTTCCAGCTGCATCTCTATGTATCGATTTAGAGTAATCCAGCTCAGACGGTCAGACCTTAATGAAGAGAAAAAAAATCCTGATCTTCCATTCTTCCCTTTTCCAGCTGCATCTCTATGTATCGATCTAGAGTAATCCATCTCAAACGGTCAGACCCTAATGAAGACAAAAAAATTCCCAGAGAAAGTATAACAATTTTTTTTAGGTGTTGTTGTTGAGAACTTGCGATAGTTTTTGAACATATTTTTACTCTCCAAGATATTCTTGTAATGTTTCCTTTTCGAGTATAAATGCTTGAGGATAGTAATTTTTTTTCTAAAGTTCTTTGTTATTTGGGTTTTACATATTATAACTCTAACTAATATTATTTGTGGTTTGCAGGTCGATGAAGGTTGATTTATTCGATTGTAAAAAATACGTAAAGAAATTTTTGGTGAGTCATTTTTAGTACAATGAAAATTATTGTTTGTATTTTTGAATTTTTCCCTCTATACAGTGAGTAGAATGAAAATTATTCCTATTATTTTTAAAAATAATACGTTGTTTACAGATTATTAAAGGCAGGAATTTTTTTTTTTAAAAGATATGGTTGAAAGTTATTGTAACATTTATTCTTTTAGTTTATTTTCGTAATGGCACCATTACATTTATTTTTCCAGCTTATTTTTGTAATGGCACCATTTAATGATTGTAACATTTAATTGAAGAGAAACTAAATAAGAGAGTTAGAAGGGGTTACAAACACCAAAACCGCTAGATGTCTTTGGCTGGGATGAGACTGAGATGGTCGGATCACATGTTTGTCTATCAAAATGTTATCCGACCGTCCAAGGCTCAAAAATCCCTTATGTTTTATATTATAGATTTGATAGATGATAGGTGCATAAGATATAGCAATAACACAATTAGAAAACATTGTAGTGGTAAAGTCGTTGGGTGATGATACCACCTGAGTTCAAAACTCGCCGATACCAAATTATTTACCGATTATAAAAAAAAAGCGCAAACTCTATCATAGAAAAACCAATTATTTATATTCTTTGTAGTTGAATATTGTTTTAATTATGAGAAAATCAAACCAATAAACAAAGAAAGATTCTTATAGTAAAACTGATACACATAAAAATATGGGTTTTTTTAATAAAGTGACCAAATTTTTGAACTATAATTAAGAAAGTTGCCGTTTTTTTAATCATTATAAAAAATGGCCGAGTTAGACTTTTTCCATCCCGTTTTTATCAAAAAACAGTAATGGCAGTTAACTTAACACGTGTCAATTATCTTATAAGATAAAAGACACTTAAACCCATGGATCATCTAAACTAGGACCTGGTTAAATCAGATAGGGAAACGAGTCAACTCGTGACTCCTTCGTGTTAGAGAAAAATGATCATCTTCTTCGTTCTTCTCCTGTAAGTTTTCATTTTAAGTAGAAATCAGTTGAATCATTATTGAAATAAAAACCAAATTCAATAGAACCGAATCATTACCAAAAAATTATTTACATCTCTTGAATTAATCTATCTTAATAAGAAAAAAAAAATAAAAAGTTATCATCTGAGAAGTGTTAAGCTTTCAATTCCCTGATTGATAGTTGTTCTTATAAACCAATCGAAACCCTAAAAAGTAGAATAGCAACAATAACATCGACAACACCTTCAACAAATCATCTTCAAATCTGAAATCAATCCTAGTGGATCAGTATATATTTTTCTACTTCCGTTGTGTATCATCAAGATCAGCAACAAAACTTGCAAATCAACCATCACCACGCGAACATCCAGCACCACCATTTAACTACTCTAACACCCAAATCAAAAACCTAATTTCAATTCATTCATGTTCATCCCTTAAAATTTAATTAACAACTAAATCTCTACAAACAATAAGTTGTCTTATTCATATATCTCAAACAAACCATACGGTGAAGAGGAAAATAGAGAAGAGGAAAATAGAGCGGCTGGTTTTTCTGTGTCTTTTTCTTCTCTCGGACAAACTAGTGTTAGGGTTTGAAATGACTGAATTCTAAGGATATGTTAGTAATTTTAACATGATAATTGACCAAATCAACGGTTTTGACCACTTTGGTGGGTCTAGCTGTTATATTTAATAAAAAGGCCACTTTATTAAAGATTTAAATGTTTAGGCCGGTTTATTAAATATATGGATGGAAGCTGATCAGTCTGTTAGTTTGCCGAAAAATATTTGTGTTAAAAATAACTGATCATAACTTAGTGATTAGAGTTATGTTGCTGACAACATATTATAAGTTAATCCAAAAATAAACAACTATATAAAAGAGATAGAGAGAAGAGAAGAAGAGATTTCTCATTACTAGAACTGGTGTCTCTTAGGCCAAGCACCATATTAGTTGTGGAGGTTACAAAATAATGGAGATTGTAGAAGGATAAAGAAGGAAATTTAAAGGTGGTGATGTAGGTGTGGTGTAAATCCACCAAATACTTATTTTACAATATTTCATGTGTTTACGTTTTTTATTAAACTCAGTGAAATGTAATAAGTAAACACTCAAATTATAATATAAATACCTTTCTTTGACGTGTTCTTTCAAATGAGGGTAAACATCCTTGGATGCAGTGAATGGTGATTGGCATTCTGCGCGACGACGGTTAGCGCTCTATAGCTGAATGAGCAAAGTGACTTCCGACTCAATTTTTTTCACTTCCTTCATCTTTTGGTTTCTTACTTTTGTGTTCTCCATTCCTGATAAAAGAAAAATGGACAAAACATAGCTCATCAACAAACAAATAAGGTTCGGGAAAAATGAAATAAGCATGTAAAATTATGAGCATATTGCGAATATGAAACATAATTGGACAATTTCAGATTATAATGTTCACTGAAATTGAAAAAAAAAAAGAATTGCAGATCAAAGAAAATCAAAATAATAACAGAAGTACTCATACAAAAAATCACTTTCCTCTAAACGTAGTACTTTCCAGTGAAGAGTACTTGTAAAAATCTAAAATCTAGTATCGAGAAGAATCATGTTATAAATTTGCATCAATCATCTAGTAGTAATCATGCTATTGTCATTGATTTAGAAACAACTAACTGACGCATTGGAGTATGGAGAGATAAAACTTTCGAAGCCATTCCCAATGAATTGGGTGACACAAGTACACCCTGCTATGTTGGATTTGATGGTGAGAATGTGTTTGTTGGGGAAGAAGCGAAAACCTAGAATCCCAAAAACACTATTTTTGAATTCCAAAGGTTAGCACGGGGAAAAACTCTTCAGTCAGATATCGAATCTTGGCCTTTTCAAATCGTTATAGAAAATAAAATTGAACCATACTTCCTCGTACAATCTGAACAAGATGCGGTAAAAAGGTATTCCTGCATGAAAATGTAATTATTTCAGATTTGAAGATACAACTAAATCTCAGAAAACGAGGAAATAAGATATAACAAGTAGTAGCAGTGAATGGAAAATTTGATGATGCTGGAATGTACGATAAGGGTATTAATGTCCATACAAGTTTCTTTCTTGCTATGAAATCATGTTATTACTTCGCAACCTGGACTGTTTTGAGTGAAACGATTTTCTAAAGGAGTTATTATTATGCTTTTTACGATAGAGAAGCATATTAGAAAATTAAGAAGAATTTTGATTATAATAGAGAATATGAACATAACGTATATACTCTATTAGCTTAAAAAGAAACTCGAATTCGTTTTAAGTTAGAGTTTAATGTTTTTCTAACATGCGAGTACTAATTTATGCTGGTACCTTTCATCTTTCTTTTTTTTACATAAAAAGTTGCATATGACTCAAACCTCACCCATAAAGCGTACTTTATATGGTTTAACCCACTGACTAATCTACTTATTATTTTATTATTAGTAATGCATAAATAAGTTATATACTATAAATATCATATAAGATAAACAATTACATACTAAAAACGAATAATAAACCCCCTTAACATTCACACAATAAGTAAAAAGCAAATTCATAACTCCAAATATTAGCGATACCTAAGATAAGGTATGCACATACGAGATATGTTCTAAAACCTCTATTATGATACTTTTTTCCGGAACTTCTTCTCAAAAAATCTCACATTAGAGGGAGAGAGATTTTCTCAGCGAGAAAGGGAAGTTCTAAAGAGAGAGTGAGTAAAATACTAATTAGTTCAATAAGAGATTTATTTCCATACAACTTTTTAACCTGCTTTCTTATACCCATTTTCTCTACTTGCGCTGGTAAATTCTCATCAAGTAAACTCCATTAAGACAGATATGGCATATCTTCATTCATCTGCAACACTCTAAGCTCGATTGGAAGTTTTTTTGTGCAATTTTGAAATTCAAGTGATTCTCACATCAAATTTCTTCTCTGTTTTTTTTTTCAATTATCAATAATAGTGGTGAATCTGCATTCTAAAATAAACACAAAACATAGGACTATTTTTATGTGAAATAAAAAAAATACTACTTTTGACTTATGTGAAATGTTTTTGAAAAACAATATCACTTGTATTTCTGGTTTCCAAAGAAGGCACAATTGAGGGATACTCACGGTTATATAGGGTTGGATTTTGGCTAAGGGGGCATTTTTAATCTGGTATCCCCCAATTATGCACCAAATTAAAAAAAATAAAAATAAAAAATCATATCTGTTTCTTGCCGGAACAAAATCATCATATCACCAAATCATATTAGGCTTACAGTACTTTTTAACTTCTTTGAAAGCTTTATCACCCCAAGATTCAGTAACAATATAATCAACGGAATCATTAGGGTTACAAAGGTTCAAATGAATAGAAGCAAACCGGGTAGTTGCACCTCCAGAATTCCGATTTTTTGACAAAACACAATCAGATTAGTATAATATATGTATGCACAAAAATCAGATCCCAAAAGGGTGATCGACAGTATACCGGATGGCATGAAATTACCATGAGCACTATCATGCAAAGTTGAAAATTTTATAAACAAATAATTTGTTGAACCAAATAACCAAACAAAGACATAACTGAGTCTCGTCTTGTCTTTCCTAATAATACACTTCGTCATTTTTTATGTTTCACAAACACACCTCCCTCTGTATTAATGCAAAATTGAATAAGACTGTTAACCTTGTTTTCTTTTCTTAGCTTCATTCATTGATCAGAAATATCAAAGGAAGACATGAACCTGCAGTCGCTATTGGTTGAGGTAGAAAATAGGGTTTTTGGCCGGTTGAATGCAATACCGACTGTTATAGTCGGTATTGTTTTATTTATGAGTCCAATACCGACAGGTCAGTCAGCACTGTCGGGAAATACTAATCAATGCCGACTGTTAATACCTTTGGGGGATACTAAAGGATAATTTAGCCATTTTAAAAGGTGTTTGAATAAGGGCTTCTTATATTACTTCATAACATTTTATTTTTATTTTTTTTGAGTATCCAATTGTGCCTTCTTTCCAAACATTCTCTTGTCCTTAAAATTTTAAAACAAAAGACACTTGATGATACTTTTAAACAAAAGTAGACAAAATAGACCGATCAACCAAATTCAAACATGAACAATATGTAATCAAATGATCTAAAAGATATAAAAAGGGAAACGAGAGCTTATTTTCATGTGTGTGTGTGTTTTTGTTGACATGTAGAACTCATTACAACAACTCCTATTGAATGTACAGAAAAGTATTTCATATTCAATGAATTATCCACCTATTTTCCACCATAATTAATGAAAGCACAATTGGGGGATATGAATTAATATCTCCATCCAATAGTTTCTGTTAAGGGGTGATTTTTAGGGGTGAAAATACTAAAATACCCTTTAAAACAAACAAAATCTAAATCAAACCTAAATATTCCCCACTCCCTTTCAAATTCTCTTCTCCTTCGCTGTCGGCTCCTCACTTTGAAAACATTTTTTTTACATCGTTGGTATTATATTAGTGATGAAGACCATGCCGGAAGTGATGAAGACCATGTCGGAAGTGATGAAGACCATGTCGGAAATGATGAATACCATGTCGGAAATGATAAATACCATGTCGGAAGTGATGATGACCATGCCGGGAATGAGTTTTTTTTTTTTACATTGCCAGCATTGTATTAGTGATGAAAACCATGCCGAAAAATGGTGTCAGCGTGCTCGATAAATAACATACAATGCCGGCACTATAAGTTTGGAGTACCCATTTTCAGTACATTTTGTAACATTTGTCGGCATTTTGTATGTTGGGAGTACTCATTTAACCAAATTTTTATTATCTCAAAAAATTTCCTTCTACTCTCACCCAAGTGAAGTGATTATGATTTATTTATACTAATAATTTATCAAATAATCTAATAGATTAGTTAATTAAAATTAATCACTAAACGTAATTAATGAAGGGTAGATTAGGAATTAGTTAAAATACATGGATAAGGGGGTGACTCTGATTTACTATTTAAATCCCTATTTCATCCTATTATTATATCCCTAATTGCGCGTTCTAATTAATCCAATCATTATTTTGGTTGTTTCTGTAAATTATTCAATTTTGTCTCCCGTATTTGGTATTGCCAAAGAACATGGCGGCAAGATAAGTAACATAAGTCATTATTCTTGATAATCGAAAAGTCAAAAATTAATTTGGACACTCATTTTCAGAATAAATTCTAAAAACAAAGAAATATTTTGTGTGAATTAAAAAACTCTGCTTCTGATTGCTGAGAAATTCTTCCTAAAGAACATAAGCACTTGTATCTATGGTTGCCAAACACCTCTTTGTCCTTACAAATTTACAACAAAAAAAGACACTTAATGATAGGTTTAATTAACAGTATGAAAAAATAGATCAACATAACATTTTATTTTAGCTTTTCACTTTTAGATATAATACAATATTTTAAAAAAAAAAAAACCTTTAAGTTACCGTTGATTTAATTCAACAATAAATTTGCCTCCAAGGATAATACATCTTTTTGAATTGTAAAGGCCAGAGAATGTAGACCATATGTCTAAAAAAATCCTTGTTGAGCTACGTGGTATTATTTAAATCTACAAGGCATAAATTTTATATTAGAATGATATTTTTAGGTTAGGGTACGTGTTTTAAGTTACGCATGAATTTTAGATCACTATACTATATTGGGGTCACATGATGGATGTTCGGTAATTACGGAAATCAATCAGTCATGATGTATTTGGATCCCTAATATAACTTTTAGGGTATGCAAGCTTAACGCGAAGTGAAAAAAAGCTTTATATTTATACTTTCTTTCCACGGTGAAACGAAAACCCTAAAGGAGTGAGGCGTAGTTCTTCTCAGATCGGATCATTTGGAGCAGATATGAGCAGATCAACCATCATCCCAAGATCGTGTTAACCTTTTTCACAAGTTGTTGTTATTTGCTGCTGATTTTGAGTGTGTTTAGTTTTTGATTTTATGTTTTTCGAGCTTGATTTCTTTTTTTTTTTTTTTTTAACTCTTTGACTGATTAGTAATTGTTAGTCCATTGTTCTGTTGTTCGGGAGAAAACAAGGCTATCAATACTTTCCAGGTCTGATCTTCACCAAAGCTGCGGCTACTTCTCAATCTCCGGCAACTCTGCACATATCAACTTCTTCATTTGTTATCGACTTTTTTTTATGTTTCCGTGTTAGTGTTATATTTAATTGTGTTAATCTTTCTTTTTGTTATTTTTACTTTTACATGATCATGGGTTTAATGCTAGATTAACGATATTTGTTTCTATTGAGATCCTACCTTATGTTTTGACATTGTGGATGTTTTTAGTGGTATATTTATTGTATACTTTATGGGTAATGATAAATATCTTTCTCGGCGGGCAGAAGTTCAAAGGAGTTTTCCGGCGAGCTCTTAATATACCTGCTGCTAAAAAAGATGTGAACCACATTTATTCAAAAAAGGTTGTTAGTGCAGATATGGTTGGTGCTCTGTGGCACAAAAGCAATCAAAACATATCTCATCTTCAGTGCAAAAAAAAGTTTTGGAAACAACTTCAAAATTGGTTTCAACTCCACGAAAACGTTGCAGAACGGTTATTATATATGCTTGTCGTGCTGATAAGATTTCATTGTATTTTGATTTAGCTTTAGACCGTAATATTTATGGGCTAGACTTTCCTGTTTTAGTTTTAGATTTACTTATTTTAGGATTAATAATGAAAACAAAGACAACATCACTTGTTCAAGTTCACGCATCTTTAGACCTAGTGCAATTTGACACATGGTGCTGAAGATTTGGGGTAATGGCATGTATGACGGCATTCAAACCGTCGTAGTTTTGCTTCGTAGCAAGTATCTCAGCAGCATCGTATTCGCCAATATTTTTTGTATTAACGTTACCTACTGCAAAAACGGGAGCATCATAGCCATTAAAACATATACCCATGATTGAAAATCACGCGCTTGAAGAAACGCTCGCATAACAATTTTCCACCATAAGTAATTAGAGTCATCGAAGACTGGTGGTACGTTAATAGAGATAACACCTCTGTCCATATAGTCAGATCACTACAAACACAGACTTTTGAGGTCTTGAACGTGTTTGCCTGCTCTGATACTAATTGAAAATGCGGGGGTATAACAACCACACCCAATATTTCGATTAGAAATCTGTATGGACTAACTCCAATATACTTTCTAGAGAATCAACTAGACATTTAGACTCAATCTAGGTAAAAGTATATCGAGAAGTTAATATCTCTTCTCTTGATTTTATCTTTACTCAAGCAAATAGAAATCTGCGAGTCTTTATCAAATACAAGGAATAAACTTGGATGGTACCAAAGACCAATATCCAAGGATCAATCAATTTCAATCAACAACCAAAGGTTGGATTTCACAATTGATCGATACAATGCACAACCTGTATTATTTCAATTATATAACAAAATATAATGCGGAATAGGAATAACACAGACACCAGAAATTTTGTTAACGAGGAAACCGCAAATGCAGAAAAACCCCGGGACCTAGTCCAGATTGAACACCACATTGTATTAAGCCGCTACAGACACTAGCCTACTACAAACTAACTTCAGTCTGGACTGTAGTTGAACCCTAATCAATCTCACACTGATTCAAGGAACAGTTGCGCTCCTTACGTCTTTGATCTCAGTAGGATACTACGCACCTGATTCCCTTAGCTGATCTCACCCACAACCAGGAGTTGCTACGACCCAAAGTCGAAGATTTTAGTAAACAAATCTGTATCACACAGAAAAGTCTACAACGATAGATAAATCTGTCTCCCACAGATAAACCTAAAAGTTTTGTTCTGTCTTTTGATAAAAATCAAGCTGAACAAGAACTAATTGATAAACCAGACTTATATTCCCGAAGAACAGCCTAGTATTATCAATCACCTCGCAATAATCTAAATCGTATGGTAGCGAAACTAGATATTGCAGAATCACAAACGATGAGACGAAGATGTTTGTGATTTCTTTTTATCTTGCCCTATCGAAAATATAATATCAAGTCAATTATTCAATTGAACTCGTACGATAGAAAATGGCAAGATCAGATCGCTCAACTACAAGAGAAGTAGTTTCGTCTGGCTTCACAATCCCAATGAAGTCTTTAAGTCGTTAATCGACATGGTCTCGAGAAGAAACATACGATTAAAGGAGAATCGACTCTAGCAAACCAACTAGTATCACACAGGAGGTGTGGGGATTATTTTTGCACAGTTGCTATACGTCCCCTTATATAGTTTTCAAATCAGGGTTTGCAATCTAGGTTACCTTGGTAACAAAGGATTCAATAATCACCGTTAGATGAAAAACCTGATTTATCCAAGATAATATCTTTCAACCGTTAGATCGAAACTTAGCTTGTCACACACAAATGAAATGTATTCATTTAGGTTTGAGTAACCGTACCTAAACGTGTACATTGGATGGTTGACCAATGGTTAGCCATATGAGTGCTCTCATATTAACCATATTCACCTTTCTCATAACTAGTTCAAATGACTCATAAGAACTAGTTCAAGAGTTGTTCAATTGCTTAGGTCTTTATACATAAACACAATTGAAACAAAATCGGTTTGATTCATTTGAATCAATTCATGAACAATATACCCACGGTTTGCAAAGATTGCATTCCTTATAAATTATTGTTTTAAGTCCATGAATTACCGATTTGAAAAATAACTAGCTTGGGTACGCGTACGGGTATGTGTACCTTAGCTACCGGATTTTGAGTTGGTTTTAGTTTCCAAACTCAACAGACTTTTTCGGGTGAAAAAGTTCCGCCAGTACGCGTACGGGTACGTGTACCTAAGGTGACTGGTTTTAGAGTTCGTAAACTCCAAACTCTGCAGAATTTCACGGACGTGAATTTCTGCCGGTACGCGTACCCAACCTGTCTCCTTCACCAATATCGCATGCACACATATGCACGCACTTGGTTTCCGGCACATGGATTTATACACTAATGTGCGAGCACACTATATTCTTACATCCATATGTGGTTACATATTCTCAACTCTACATTTCAATCATTGAAACATTCTTATATAATGTTATACAGTCGTTAGACATAAAGAATCGACTATCGTCATCAAAGCTATTTTCAAGATTGAAACGTCATCATGACTTTCGTCACGGGTAAAGATGAAGATGGTTAAAGCAAAATCTTACCAACACGTATTTTGAGAAAAAGATAGTGAGTAAACTCGGCTCAAAATACCAAATGTGTATGTATGAAAACTATCATACTTATACGACTTTTGTCTCAAGAGTAGGAGATAGAGTAGATAGACTTTTGAGTGACAAGATGAGTTCAAGTCTCCACATACCTTTTGGTCGGATGAAGTTCCACTGGTTCCTTGAGTAGTTTTTCGTCTTTGCAAGATAATCGCCATGGAGTCTGGAGCTCAACTATTCCTAACTATCCTAGACCGAGACTTAGTCATAAGTATACTAGAAATCAAGACATATAATTTTAATCACTAATATTGACAAACATGCTTGAGATAGCAACGCATGCGAGTTCGACCGAGCAATGCTCTAACGATCTCCCACTTTGTCAATTTTAGTGACAAAACTATCAATACATATGGATTACAAAATAAATAAAACTTTGTAGCTTCTCGTCCACATGCTTGATCTCCTTGGTGATTCAACGTTACTTGAAAACTTCGTCTTTTCCAAGTACTCCCATGATTCCATAGATGTTCAATTCAGCATCATAGTTGTTGAAGTTCTGTAGCCATAACAATGAGAAAACAAAAGTTCTCGATCATTGTTATACAATGTCATGGTATTATTACACAACATCAAAGTTCTCATATCACAACTTCGACAACAATACTATGGTGATATGTATCACTCCCCCTTAGTCAATACTTTCGTCTCAACATGAAAACCACTTCCCCTTACATAATGACCCGTAAAGCACGTAAATCATATGTATTTGTAGTGTGAAATACACATTAATTCTCCCCCTTTTTGTCAAAAAAAATGGCAAAGGTACAAAAACGGGATCCTAATGAAATTTCCACGAAGACGCTTCAAGACCAAAGAAAAGTACATATCAACTTGTTTAGATGCAATCATGAAGCCGAGGCTAAATGCATTCATAAAGGATTTTATAAATATACAAGATAACCCCTAAATAATTCCACAGCCGCACTCCCCACAAAGATATGGAAATTAAGTGCAAGTTCAAAGAACTCTCCCCCATTTGATGTCATTCCTAAGAGAACAACAAGAGCGACCTTACTTTTACAAGAAAAGAAGGAATTTATTAGACACCAAAAACCATAAAGAAATTATTTTATATATCCAAAAATCTCAATTAAACTAACCACAAGAGAAACCATGATTAATTTAACCGGAATACACAACCAAAATAACCACAAACGAATCTCCGATTAATCTAGTTGGAAATGCTCGACATACGAGAGCTTACAAAGCTACGAATAAGTTCACCATAAAAGAATGATTAACTCAATCGTCTTATGCTCATCACAAAAAAAACTTATGGAGCATTGCAGTATACACATAAGATATGGATCGGGGAATGATCAATACCGCGGCATATACAAGGATTCATTCTATTTTCCATCACTGTTTGCACAATGACATACAATAGACATAATCCTTGTAAACAAAAGATTTTAACCTATCTTCCATCAATAATTGACATAATAGGCTTAACTTTTGTTTATCAAAAGTTCATCGATCTTGTATCAATACTTGCATATCGACATATAAAAGAGATAACTTTTGACATCATATGGGAAAATAATAGTTCATGGACGCAAACACACATATCCCATAATATATTGCAATATATAAAACCATAAAGATTAATACTGTAAAAATCATCTTCCAAACAATTTTTAGAATTTAAATAAATAAACCTAAAAAAATAAAGATTAAAAAACGATGGACATAGGTATGTGTGCTCACAATTATGGCTATTCCAAACTCTAGTTATTCTTCCTAAGACATAAGAAATAAATTCTCATAAGAAGACTTTCTATACATTGATATCTTTGAGAAATTCTGCATCATTCCCGAACTCCTTGTCGTCAACAGCCATTGGAACATAAGATTCGTGGAGGAAGGAGTCAATACCAACAAACCGTCTTGGCTGAATATTTCGAACCAGGGCCTTCTGAATTTCCAAAGATCTTAACACACAAGCCTTTATTTGTCGAATCTCCTTTCTTGTCTCTTTCAACTCATCAAGAACATTAGAGAACTTCTGAGAGTTAGAAGGAACTGCCCTTGACTTCCTCACATTCCTTCTTTTTCTTTTCAAGGATGGCGACACCGGAGATTTTTATTTATCCTTGTGATTTATGGCTTAACAATCATATTGATATATTTTCCATCTGAAGACATGATGCTTGGAGTATCCATGAAAGCACGGTTGTGTAAGAGGAGTTCACAATTCAACTTCAACAAGCAGTCTTAAGATATAAAGAATATCAGAGAAGGAAAAAGGAATGTAGGTATTTGAAACCTTTAAACAGGTTCGTACACGTCCAACTCACAACCTTATAAATAGTGGAATTGTCGATAATAACCCTCTTATTTTGGCAAATCGGTCCCTTCCAATATCAATAGTGATATGAAGAAATCTCAAGGACAAACAACTCAAAGCTAAAAAAAAAATATATATATATTTTATTTATTTATTTATTTTAAAGCCTGAGGTGTGCAAGATCTTGTCTCTTTTGAACAGGCACATGAGACAAGATGCACAAAAACAACACCATCAGGTTGTGCTGTGGTGAACAATGATTTGTCCACCATGACCCTTTTGTACGGAATCAATGGAGCTATTCCTTTCTGCATGTTTAGACCAGGTTTTCCTCTCTAATGGTCTATATCTTTCTTTGGAAACTAGTCTTTTCGAAGAGCATAAGATCTTACATACCTTAGCTATTTCTCCGCGAGTTTAAGTTTATTGGTTAGACGATCTGCTCTTTTTTGAAGCTTGTTGACATATCTCATCTTGTGTTTTTACTTGAAACACTTTGAAAATTCATGTCCCTTGAGAGAACAATAGGAGCATGTCAACGCAAAGGATGGTTCATGGGCCTTTGAAACGCAAGCTTCTAGGCACAAAGTAGATCCTGAAACATTAAGCAAAGGGTTTCCAAAAGACGGGTCAATTGATTCTTCCATCTTGATTGGGATATCTTCTAGAAGATTATAAAGATTGATGTATGTATTGCTACAATTATCAAAATCAATATTTTCACATAGACGAGCAACACTTGATTTTTTTCTTCATCAGAATCATAGTTGTCAGACATCTCATCAAGTGTCGCAGCAAGACCTTTGTTCCCAGTGTATTTTCTACGATTTGTGCACTCATTTGCAAAATGACCAAATCCTTTACACTTAAAGCACTGAGGCATATCCTCGTCATCAATTTCATCCGTGTCCCTGTTTTTAGGAGAAATACGATTATGAGGTTTGAATGATGCTTTTGGCTTATCTCTAGAGAACCCTTTACTTCTCTTCAACATAAGATCTCTAAACTGTCTTGTGATCATCGAGACTGATTTTTCAAGATCTTCATCTGATGAATCTGTCTCAGAGTGATCATCGTCAGAGATATACACATTTTTACTTCTATCAAGTAATTTTGTGTCTTTTAGTGCTTTGAACGCAACATCCTTAGATTTGGACGAGTATTCGTGATCAAAGATCTTAAGCTTCCCAACCAGTGTATTTCTCGAGAGATTATCAAGGTTATTTCCCTCAACGATGGCATGCTTCTTATAATCATATCTAGATGGCAGCGATCTGAGAATTTTCATCACAATGTCCTTTTCAGGAATAGTCTTACCCAATGCAAAAGATGCATTAACAATTTCAGACACTTTGTGATTAAACTCATCAAATGAATCCTCATCTGCCATACGAAGGTTTTCCCAACCGGAATTAAGGTTTTGAAGCCTAGCTTCTTTTTCACTGGTATTTCCTTCGAATACAGTTTCTAAGATACCCCACGCATATTTAGACCTAGTGCAATTTGACACATAGTGCTGAAGATTTGGGGTAATGGCATGTAAGATGGCATTCAAACCGTCGGAGTTTTGCTTCGCAGCAAGTATATCAGCAGCATCGTATTCGCCAATATTTTTTGGAACATTAACGTTACCTACTGCAACAACGGGATCATCATAGCCATTAACAACATATACCCATGATTGAAAATCACGCGCTTGAAGAAACGCTCGCATAGAAATTTTCCACCATAAGTAATTAGAGTCATCGAAGACTCGTGGTACGTTAATAGAGATAGCACCTCTGTCGATAAAGTCAGATCGCTACAAACACAGACTTTTGAGGTCTTGAACGTGTTTGCCTGCTCTGATACTAATTGAAAATGCGGGGGTATAACAACCACACCCAATATTTCGATTAGAAATTTGTATGGACTAACTCCAATATACTTTCTAGAGAATCAACTAGACATTTAGACTCAATCTAGGTAAAAGTATATCGAGAAGTTAATATCTCTTCTCTTGATTTTATCTTTACTCAAGCAAATAGAAATCTGCGAGTCTTTATCAAATACAAGGAATAAACTTGGATGGTACCAAAGACCAATATCCAAGTGAGAAATATCTTCACCGACACTCTCTTTCTTCTTCTCTTCTCTTCTGTCTCAGAGAAAAAAATTTGGCGATTCAATTGAATCGATAGGTTAGTTAAATCGATAAATGTTTCTGATTTTATTGATCAGTCTATTGAAGATTAAATTGAATGGTTTCATCGATGGCGACGACTGGAAAGGAAAAGGTGATGTCCAGGTAAGAGATTTTGAAATCCTAAGTTTTGATTTTGTTAGATCTGTACTTGCATGATTTAATCAAATGATTTGGAATTTTTTCGATCAATATGAAGTGAAACCCATAACTTTATTTTTTGAAAACCTCACTTTTTCATCATTTTTTATCTGTTTATTTTGTTTTGTCTGTGAAAAACAAAGGGAATCTTCCTTTTGTTTTTGTCTGTCACTTAAACTTGAATACAAATGATGATGTGGAGAATCTGCAGTTGAATCTGATGAAACACTTTTATTTAAAAAAAATATTAATTGTTTAATTTTGTTAGAATTTTTGTCTGTATTTGTATGTGTATATGGTCTGTATTTGTATGTGTATTGAGTCTGTATTTGGTTTGTATTTGTATGAATGCCTTATAATATTATTTTGTATTTCTGTATATTTCAGTGGCAACATTGATAAGGGAAAAAGCAAGTTTAGAGACATAAGTTTTTATTGTACTGACAGTAAGATTGATTTTTCTTTCAAAAAGTTACAGAGAGATAAGATGAATCTGAGGATGTTTCAGCAAATGGTTCACAGGAAGTTGTGTTTGGAAGATATAGATGAAGTTATTTTAATGTGGATATCAGAACATGGACATCCATGGACTCTAAAGAATGATCAATCTTTTTTTGGTTTTGGGACAATGCTGTGGTAAATGGCAATGGTTTCATTCAGTTGGTTGTCAAGATTAAAAATCCAGAATGGGATGTAACACCTAAGAAATCAGTATCAAAGTCAGCTCAAGTGAGAAGAAGCCCAAGACTTGGAGGTGAAAAGAATCAAAGTGATGGTGGTGCCACTGCTAGGAAGTTGTTTGGGCAGGGCAGTTCACAACCTACTCAAGCAAGTGTTGTTGGTGATAATTTGAGAGAAGGATCAAGTAGTACACCAACTCAAATAGATGAGGAACCAGTTTTAGTTGATGATGAATTTTTTGATGATGAATATTGGTTAAAGAAAATGAAAGAAAATAAAATAGATGAGACTGTAATTTAACTTGAGAACAAAGAACTGGATGAGTGTCATCCTGTAGAAGATCCTGAAGCTGCAGCTGCTTATAATAGTGATGAAGACAATGAAGATTCAAGTGATGCTGAAAGTGAAAATGCAGTTGAAGGTGCTTATAACCTAAACACTTGAGTTACTGTTTTGTACTTTTGTGCATTTAATATGTACTGATGCATTAGTTATTGTTGTACTAACTGATTCAAGTTATTGTTATGCAGATAATGATGATGCAAGTGATGATGGTGCAGAAGTAAATGACCAAGGTAGAAGACTGACATGGCACTTTAATGTTCTTGCTTTTATGGTTGTAGCATATTATTGTTGGGCTCCCATTATTGTTTTTGTTTTGTTATGGCTTGTTTATATGACTGATGGAGGTGTAGAACTAACTAGAGATTTTTGTTTTGTACTTGTTTAGGTAAAGAGGGTGAAGAAGACCCACAGTATTACAACGATTTCCAAGATGATAACCCTGAGTTTGAGGATGAACCTGGTGAGATTTTTGATGACTCAGATTTTGTTCAACCACTTGATCCTTCACAAATGATAATAGGTACTACCTTTCCCGATAAAGATGCATTCCAAAGAAATCTTAAGCTTTTATGTGTAAAAAATGAATGTGAATTTAAGGCTGAAAAGAGTGACAAAAAAAGACTTAGGGTCTGGTGTGAAAATAGGTTTGACAATAGAGGAAAGGTTGAGTGTGAGTGGTTTGTTTTTGCTTCAATACTACCAAAGAAGTCTACATGTAAGGTTAGGTCTGTGAACTTAACCATACTTGCAAGGAAAGGATTGTAGAAGACAAGATAATGAATAGATCTACAGACCCTCCATTAGTATCTCAAGTTATACAAGAACAGTTGAAGAATGGCTCTGGAAAAGTAATTCCATGAACAAGACAAATTCAAGAGGATTTCAAGACTTCTCATCTCATTGATATTACTTATAATACAGCATGGAAGGCTAAGAACTTAGTGATGGAAGCTAAGTATGAGAGTTATGAAGAGAGCTACAAACTAGTTTCTCAGTTTTGTAAGATGGTGTGTGACTCCAACAAGAATTCAGTTGCAACTTTCTCATATTGTAATACTGACATGGCTTTTGAGTCAATGACAATAAGCTTTGCTGGAGCTACCAAAGGATGGAAGGAAGGGTGTAGATCAGTTGTTGGGTTAGATGCTTGTCATCTAAATGGTAAGTGTGGTGGTGTGTTGATGGCTGCAACTGGGTTAGATGGTCAAAATGGTTTAGCCACATTAGGAATTGGTGTTTTTCCTGCTGAA
Source organism: Papaver somniferum (assembly GCF_003573695.1). Taxonomy (NCBI): domain Eukaryota; kingdom Viridiplantae; phylum Streptophyta; class Magnoliopsida; order Ranunculales; family Papaveraceae; genus Papaver; species Papaver somniferum. Next base: position 310,545 of record NW_020622381.1, on the reverse strand, counting down.
ACAATTGAGAATTGGACTATGTTCCTCACTGACTTGAAGCCATTACTCTTAAGCCATGAACAACCACTGACATTCATTTTATATAGGCAAAAGGGGATACTTGAAGCTTTTCCTGCTGTGTTCCCAGACTCACATCACAGATATTGTTGGAGGTGAGATTCTCTTGATTTTCTTTGCTTTGATCATTAATTTTCTTAGAGTGTGCTAGCTTTTTATAAGTTTTTGTTGTTTCAGGCACTTGTATAACAATTTCAAGCAGCACTTTAAGGGACAAAAGTTGTATAGATTACTGTGGAATGCAGCCAAATGCTACAAGAAGAAACATTTCTATGTAACATCTCAAAAACATTTCTTACTGTTGATATGTTTATGGTTTTTTTATGGTTTGTATATGTGTTATAACCTGCTAATTTGTTTATGGTTTATGTTTGTTGTATGCAGAAACATATGGAAGATATGAAGAAGGAGAATCATGCTGCTGTGGTGTACCTTGAAAAGGCTGGTTTTGAGTCATGGTCTAGAGCCTTTTTTGATGACACTAGTAAGTGTGAACACCTAAATAACAACTTTAGTGAGTCATTTAATTCCATGGCAAAAAACCTTAAGGACAAACCAATATGTAGACTAGGAATTCTTTATAATCAGTTGGTTATGAGGTTGTTTCACAAAAGGAGAAAAGAAAGTGCAAAATGGAATCCAAATGGATTGGTTCCTACTGCTATGAAACTGATTGGTAAATTGTGTAAGTTGGTTGGTGCATTTAAAGTAGACCCATGTGTGAGTGGTAAATTGTATGAAGTTAAAAATGAGGGTAGCAAGGCAGTTTTTATTGTGAACTTGGAAGAAAAGCAGTGTAGTTGTCTACAATGGCAACTCAGAAGGTTTGTTTGTCAACATGTTGTTTGTTGCTTGAAGCCATCCAAACCTGATTGGACAAAGTAAGTATATACTTTATCAGAATTTGTTTTTTGCATCTCAACTTTACTAAGTTTGTATGCTGTCAACTTTAACTTCCTTGTTGTTGTTTTGTTTTTTTTTGCAGGTATTGCTCTCATTATTACACAGTTGCTGCATACAGAGCCACATATGCTCAAGTTGTCTTTCCATTTCCTCCTCAAGAAGATTGGCCTGAGGTATTTGCAGTCATTTTGTAGTTCCATTTTGTACTCAAATGCATGTTATTTAGATCTTCTTAAATGTATTTCCATTTTGTAACTCATTGTTATTTTTATAGTTGGAAGAACATGAAAAGGTTGAATTGGAATCTGCTAACAAGATCAGGAAATCAGGAAGGCCTAGAGTTAAGAGGAGGAGAGCATGGGATGAGCCTAAAGCACCTACAAAGTCATATTCATGTTCAAGATGTAAATCAACTGGTCATAACAAAAGTACATGTCAAGGTGGTGATGTTGGCAAGAATCCAAAAGCTAAGAGGCAAAGAACCCAAGTAGATGGTGCTACCTTCACATTTTTTGACAGACCTTCTCCTAAGAAGAAGCAATCATCTCAACCATCTGGCATTAGAAAAACAGCAGCTGCATCTTCTTCTAAAGCTAAGAAAGCTCCTGCTAAAGCTTCTACAACTTCAAAGAAACAGAACATGAGTCAGACAAAGAAGTGAATGGCACTATGTGCTTTGCAGTAGATAGGGTTATGACGTTTTAGTATTAAAGTTTCATCTTTCTTATTTTGGACAACAATGTTATTTTGGAACATCTTTATGTATGAAATAGTACTTTTTAAATCATATATTACATATGAAATGAAACATGTTTACATGTTAAGACATTTTCCTAATTTTGTACCTAAATCAATCATTTGTTGTATTGAATCTCTAACTTTCTCCTTTGCAACAAGGAAGATAGCATCTGTAGCCCATCTAAAAGCATCACATTTTTGGCAGGTAAGGTAAGCTATTGCCTTGTTATGTTGATTGTTGCATATCTTCAGCTACATTCTGAAATTGCAGGTTGAAGAGAAGCAAAGTTGATGGTGCAGTGGACAAATTTCAATGCAGTGATCATCTTCTCCACAAGCTTGGCAGCTGTTATCTGAAGGTAACAACACCAACTTGGATTTACAATTGTTAGAAGCATCTTCAAACCATTCAAAATAATTGCAGGTAGGTATTGTGCACTTTAAGAACATTTTCCCATAGTTTTCATTTGTTGTCGATTGAAGCAATGCTCTTACACCATTACAGGGAACATGCTTGCACATGGAATATAGCCAAGGACACACTTTTGCGTCATGATTACCTTGTTCACACATAGCACAATGAATGATGTTTTTTTTCATTCTCACCTTATTGTTGTTGTTGTTGCTGCTACTACTACTACCTGGAGAGTCTTTTGCACCTCCACCCATCATTGTTTCTGAGTTTTCTTAGCTTATAGTGAATTTTTTTGAGTTGCAGAAACATATGGAAGATCATCTGTATCTATACAGGTTGAAGAAGATGGAATTAGGAATAAGACCGTCGGGAGATTAGATCTTATTGTGGGTCGTTGATTTTTCTTTTACATTGATGGTTAGATGGATGCCACGTGTTTCTTATTGACTCGAGTCGAATCGGCGTTTCAACTCAACGATTCAAGTAGATTCAACTCTATTTAGTTCAAAGGGATTTTTAGACTTTTTTGCGCTGCCACCTAAGTAATATCGGCTGTTAACTGCCGTTTACCGTTTTTTGGATAAAACGGTCAAGAAAAGAGCATTTTAGAAAGTTTGTAAAAAACGGGGGCATTTTTTTACTGTAAAGTGAAAAGTAGGAGTACTTTATCAAAAAGCCCAAAAAAATTTCACACTATTCGATCATTTCAATGATCGAATAGTGTCAATGGATGAAAAAAACTTTTGCTTCACAATGGGACAATTCTTTTTCTGAGTAGCTTGGGGCCTTGGGCTGCTCCGAGTCAAAATTTTGCTTGGTTATTCCCATTTAGAGTAGTGGAAGGTGTCTCAATGGTTGGACAAAGATGATTAAGTTATCGTTTTTTCTTTTTAAATTACCGTGTATCAGTTGGACTGATTTATGGCCTATTTGGATCAAGGTTTGAAAAACACCCGTTTTTCTTTATGCAAAAACGGTCACACCCGTATACGACGGTCGTGAGGGTCTCCGGAATTTTTTCCTTCTAAATAACATTTTAACGCGAGTTTTTTAGACCATTTTTTCCGTTTTCATGCCAGGTATAACCGTTTTTTTGAAAATAACTGTTAGATAGGAATTCCAGGTCATAATTTATTTTTATTTTCTATTTAACCGTTATAACACCTATTATTTTAAAATAACGCATAAAAAACGAATTTCCTAAATAAGGCATTTTTTGTCCGAAACATACTCAGATCCGTCAAAAAGCGTTAACAACCACGACCACTGGGCCTAACATTTTAAAATCCTTTTCTCTTTCTTCTTCCTTTTCTCCTCCCTTCTCAAAAAAAAAAGAAAAAAAAACCCAAGAGTTTTTTCGTCTTTCTTGCTCAGATTTGGTCTTTTTAGACCAGATCTGAGTAAGGATTTCTTTTTCTTTTCCAGTTTAGGTAATAGTTATTGAATAAGATGTATGTACGTCATTTTTTGTGTCTTTCGACATGTTTCTTCGCCGTTTTGGGGAGATTTTTCTTCGTCGTTGTGGGGTGAGTTCTTCAATCTTTGATGACTAGTTCGTGGCTTGCTTCTCTTGATGTTTTTGTTAATCTTGTAAGCGAACATGTAATCACTATTTTGATTTGAATGAATTAAAATTTGTTAATTGGCAAAAAAACATAAAATAAGAAAAAAAAACGTTGGAAGTTAGTTTGAGTACACAATTTTAAAATAACTTCTGGAAGTAAAAGTGTTAACCTTTTCAGACTTCCACTTCTAGCGCGTTGAACAGGAGCCTATCGATTTCAAATGGTTCTATCCGCCGATAATAATAAAATGCTAACTGGTCGGTCTATTATTAGTATCTGGAGAACCAACTCAACTCGGTTCTGAACAAACTCAACTCGGTTCTGAATAATAGGTAAATTTAGTTTGCCCGAGCATATTTGTCTCTGCCGATAAATGTTAGGCGTAAAATGGAACAAACAATCCCTCCAAAACGGCAAGCGTGACTTTAGTTAGTGTCTCCGATATCCTTAAAAAAGTCATCAACGAAACATCTCGTTAGGGATCCCGTCTGACCATCGTCCTATCATACGTACCGTCGGATTGACTTCTTTCATGGTTATCTGTTGGTCTATACCCATTGAGGAAGTTGTCAGTTCAAGTGGATGATATTTTAACTCTATAGAATCCTAGATATCGCTGATACGAGTTATTAAGACGAGATATCCTTGATATTGTACGGTACGACCACGATACGTTTGGATGATCGAAATTCTCGATGATGTATGAATATCTCGGGAATTTGAAGAATCCCATGAGAAATATATATACTGCCGGTAAGGTAAGACACAAGGAAAATACCACGCTAAAATACGCCCATCCAGACACAGGAAAGGAAAAGGAGAACGCTAAAATAAGCTTAGGACTCTGCATGTCTGACTCTCTGACTGCTTTTTTATTCTCTTTTCTTTTTCCTTATTCTCTCTCAGTGTCGATTCTTCTGCTTCTAGACAATTTCTAAGTTTGTTTTTCATAAGAAGAGTGTGTTGAGTAGTGGACTGTAAATGATGGGTATAATGAGAAACGGTGATGGTGAAGAAGAATACATGAGGAGAATAATGGAGTGGGATAAACCTGCAGGTGCAGCACAACAGGAACAACAAGTACAAGAGGAGAATAATGGAGGAGTAATTTATGTTAAAGTTATGACTGATGAACAAATTGAAGAATTAAGGAAACAAATTTCTGTTTATGCCTCTATTTGTGAACAACTTGTTCAGATGCATAAAGCCATTACTGCTCAGCAAGATCTTTCAGGTTTTGGTTCTCTTTCACTCTCTCCTTTTCTTTTGTTTTTTTGTTGTCTTGGAGTCCATTTTTGTGGGTTTTGGCCAAAATGAAGAGCTCTGTGATTAATTTTTGAGTTGGGGCTCTTATTATTATAAAGTAACAAACTTTCTAGGTGTCCCTTCAAGTGTGGAAATGAAAAGCTTTGGTAATCTTAATGGAGTTGGAATTTGAATTAGGGTAATCTGTATCAACCCCTGGCCCTGTGTATCTCAATCCATGTCTATATGCTTGTTGACTTGAGAATAATGTTATTACTTCTCATTAATTGAAAGGAGGATGTGGTTAAAAATCTTAAATCATATTTAAAGATTTGATCAAGTCATTTTGTGAAATAATTTCAATACATATGGCAAAATTATAATGGCTACCCACATGATCTTGTTTGTATCAGAACGTCATCCTAGCTGATTCTTACGAAGCTGGCGTTTTATTATTGCATACATTTCATCTCAATTTTCCTTTAGATATTTATTTGTAAGCTTCCTGCTGGTTAACACTTGACAGTAGCTAAGTTGGGGCACGGTGTTTGTGGTTTATCGTCTTGTACTCTTGTTGTTCTCTTAGTCGACTAGATTAGTTTACTAGTTAGTTGTTGTAATGTTTATCGGCTTATTTAAGCTCTAATTTTATTAGGAATGCGACTTGGAAATTTGTATTGTGATCCAATGATGACATCTGGTAGTCACAAGATCACGACTAGGCAACGTTGGACTCCAACACCTATTCAGCTGCAAATTCTTGAGCGTATCTTTGAGCAGGGAAATGGAACTCCAAGTAAACAAAAAATCAAAGACATTACCAGTGAATTGACTCAACATGGCCAAATTGTAGAAACAAATGTTTATAATTGGTTTCAGAATAGGCGGGCACGGTCGAAGCGCAAGCAACTGGGTAATGCACCAAATAGCGCAGAGTCGGAGGTTGAGACCGAGGTCGAGTCCCCTGAAGAAAAGAAGGCAAAACCTGATAGAACTTTCCCACACGAAAACTCATCTATGAGAAGAGTGGAAGAAGTATGTTTCCACAATTCTGATCTGCATTCATTGGATCCGCAGTCTAATAAAGCAGCAGATTCTGTGTTTCCTTCTGACAGTGGATCGAAGTGTTCTGGCAGTCTAGGTCATGTATCCTTTTACGAAAATGTACTGTCAAACCCGAGTAAGTTCTTTCCTAAACAACTCAGTACAGTAGCTGTCTTAATTTTTTGCTTTTAATTTTGAGGTACAATATCCTTTTCCAATGATGGAAATGTCATTCAATAAAAGAGAAGTCCCTGTGACTGTGAAATAAGTACTCTTAGCTTAGAAGTTAGAACCCAGAAGAACAATTCTTAATCATGTTTATTAGCCTGCATGTTGTTATCGAGGTGTAACACCTTACTTGTACAATTACAAATGTAGGAACATCACATCTTGAATAATTTTGGAAAGGAGAAAAATGATTTGTAGGATACTATTACACCCATCAAGTTTTGATCTTTCAGTTCTTCTTTCGTTACCATTTTGGCATTCTGAAGACGTTGCGCCATATCTACTTGTGATTCACTTATAGATCACTCTACATCTCTTCTTACTTTGCTTTGTCCATCTTTCTTTATTAGTGAATAAGCACCATAACCTATTCTAGAATAAGCACCATAAGCTATTTTAGAATAAGCACCGCAACATGCCCTTGTATATGATAAGCTATTGAATAGTATCTTCTTATGAATTGTTTTTGTCAAAACAGGGATCGATCAACTTATGGGAAAGATGGAAATGCCTGGAAACTACAGTCCGAATAGGCATGGAGAAAACTATGACCTGATGTGATGACATTTGCATCTTTAACGTCCATGATGTTGTTTAATGACAGGAATCCGAGCTGATTATGACTCGAGATTGATGGGCAATATAGAACAGTTAAAGCTGAAGGATAATCTTCTTGACAAATATATATGTGGTTTTAGGTTTGTTATGTGTCTTAGTCTTTTTCTACTAATCATACAGAGATAAGTTAATTAAGACTTTGTATGTTAAGTTTAATAGTATGCTGATTAAGGCTTATAATGATCAGAATCTTCTTCCAGTTGTTTGTGCCTCACTTCAGAATGCAATTGCTAGTTCATATAAATATAAATGGTTTTTCGCATATGGACCAAATGTGTGTTTTTAGAGGATGTGAAGCATATTGATGCTGTCAATATGGGTCTAAAACCTGAAATGCTTGTAAGGCCAGAATTCATAGGTAAAATTGTAGCATAGAAATTCATGGCTTGTCCCCCTGTAAGACCAAATGTTATCTTAGACTAACATGACATATCTATCAGTGCAGTAAGCGAAGTGAATTTCAAGAGTAACCTTTGCACTATTATTATGGATATGATGGCAATAAACATTTACATATATTAGTATTTAACTGTCTTGTGCATACAAAAACATTATAACCAGAGGCTCTTTCCTCGTGTATATTTACAGTTTGCAACGAGAGTATACCCATTTTGCGTCTTGAAAGGCATCTGCAACAGAAATACCAAAAAATCTCCTGTTCATAGAGGCAGAGGTCTAGCAGACTGCAACCATCACGGGCATATTCCAGTAGCAACGACGCTTCAGGAGCATAAAGAAATATAATTTACAGTGTATCCTAACCCAAAATTAACCACAATGCATTTGGATGAACATAATACTCGGTTAATCTCATCCTTCAGATTGCTTTTTGTTCTGGCAGTGATGAACAATAATAATCAGTGGCATCAACCTCAAAAAATCCCCAAAGCTCATCTATTTTGGAACATAATTTACGTCATAGAGCGAAAACGTCTGTTTGGTAGTTTAAGCTGCAAGATAATCAAATTAATTAAAGATTAAAGGTTTATATATAACTAGCAGAGGATAAAAAATTAAAAGTAAAACTCAAATAGAAGGAAAAAATCTCTATAGAAGATGCCAGACCTTGGATCTTGTTGTCCTCCACCCTCCAGAATCCTGCTCTTGTTTAACATATGCAAACTTATCAATTTGAGCTACATCTGAAAAATCTCCACTGCCAGACAGGAGCAACTTGGCAAAGCTCTGAGTCAATAGACCGACCATGATTTGAACCACCAGCAGGCAAGCAGGGCTAGACAAAAAGAAAACATGTGAAAGTTCACCCATATTTAGTTCCGGCAAAATTTTGTTAAACAGACTTGTTTTAGAGCACACTGAGTTGTAAGAAGAGCTAACCTCGTTCTTCTTAGGCGCTTCAAGATTCTTGATTTCCAAGCTGTTGAAATAAAACATAATCTGTATATACAAAAAGTAACACACGCTTTTCAAGCCTCGGAGAAAGAAAAACGAACACTAGACATTAGGGCCAATAAAACCAAAGAAAGTTTCCATTTCAGACCAAAGCACAGGTTATTGTAATGTTTTAAAATTCCATTTGACCTCCAAAATGAAGATTTGCACCATCTACTATATGTTCACAAAAGAAACTTATAAAGTACCTTATTTAGTAACCGCATGTTTGGTGCATCAGTAGCCATGACATGTAGACCGAGGAGACTCTTGGGAGCGGTACAAAACGGGCAGAAAACAGTACTGAACACGCATCCATCTTTTGCAGACCAGGTATTGCATTGGAGCATCATCACTAGGAAGTCTATTATAAAGTCGTCGATCAACAGAAGACACATCAGATATCACAACAGGGACAGATTCTGGTTCATTGATCGATAAACTGTCTAATCCATTTCTTAAAGCAGATGTCAAGTAAACTTTGGAAGATGAGGTCAATGAACATGTGACAAGGTAATCATTCTCGGGTAAACCTAATGAGCTTTTACAGAGGGAGCAACAGATATATAGGATCTTATCTGTAGCAGTATTGGATGACAAAGATGATGCATTAGAGTTGTTAAGCACAACCCTTTCCGGAACATCGAGCTTCTCGCAGTCACATCCTGGGCAGTCTGCATCAAAGCCAAGCTTGATTCTAAGGTTAGAGGCACCAATACTTCTCATGCTACTGTTGGATTTGTCATCAGGAGTTCGGAATTGATCCGTCTGGGAATTGGGAAATAATGAACCCACCAGCTTTCTCCTTTTCCGTGAATGAGAATTGACGCTCATACTCAGAAATGTTTCTGTATCTGATTTCAGATTGACAGGGTCATTATTAATCCCTCTTTCAGGTGTAATCTCCATTGCAAATGTACCCTGGGAAATGGCTCCATTTGAATTTTCCAGTGATCTCAAATGGGCGGATTGTTGATCCCATAAGTCATTGGTGGCCTCAACTACAGTAGAACTTATGTGGCCTTCCCTATATATTATATCTGCAGGACTAGACATGGAATTGCTGTCTGTGTCGGCAACACCAGAGTTTCCCTCGACTGCAGGTGATTCAGGGCTACTGGTTGAAGATGCCTCAGATTTACCATCAAACCTGAGATATGGAAATTATGCACACAGCTTCAGTGTTGTGCTTCAATCTAACAGAGGATGATGTATGTAGAAAATAAATGTCTTGTTTTTAACAGCCTATGTGAGACAGAAGTCCTCGCAAGTATCAGCTGCTGGATTGTGGCCTTTTTAGAAAGTACCACTGTGTATCAACCTTTTTCACCTCAATGTAAGCACAAATGAAATAGGCAATTTTATTCTCATTTTATCTGAAAGACACTACCAGCAGTAAAGCGTGATTAAAAAGATAATATACCTCGAGTGTTTCTGGGAACTGCACTCCAAGTCAATATATTCTCTGCATGTTGCCGTCTTAGTTTCATCGGCACGAGCAAACTTTATAGTCTCCACCAAGCTGTTCCCCTGATGATTTAGTTTGTGATGAGCATCATTGTTTTTTACCTGAGTTAAAGATTTGGGCAAGTGGCGTCCCTTTTCGGTTGCTACTAAGTTTTTGGAAACTACTTTCTCAGTTATTTTCTGCTTTCCTGCTCCTTTGCTCAAAGTATTAGAAAGAATATCCTCCTCGTAGCCCTTTTTTGTTGCTAATTTGCTCCGCACGTTTATCTTTGTAGAAGATTTGTCTTCTACATTGTTGTCAGAAGTTTCCGTCGAATCAATATACTTTTGTCTAGACCATTCCTGCAAAGGAGACAAACTAGTTTTTCAAAAAAATTGATATTTCAGACAATGAAATTAAAAGCATGGTGATATATCAAATGGCATAGGACCTTCACGTCTTTGAAAAATGATTGCAACCCCTCCAGTGAATGGCCAAAGTTGTCATAGTGTTTAATGGATTTCCTGAGCCACTTTGAAACATATGCAGTATTCCTTTCTTCCTTATACCGTTCATCTGCTTGAACAATCAAGTACGCTAGGAATATATAAAGGACAATATGAACAGATGATACAAAAACTACAAATCTGGACTCCGAAGAACAACTAAAATGCTTGTCTAGCAATATTCAGGACTTAGTATATAACCAATGCCATGTCCAGTGTTCCGAATACTGGCAATGCTGGAAACACCAAGGAGACAAGACAAGAAAAGTGGGAGAAGAAACTCACAGAGATTAAGATGGTGTCTGAAAGCTGGGATCCAGAAATATAATGATAAATACATTGGGTATGCAGATGTATCAGACTTTTAAAACAGTTTTTTTTTTTATCGGCTATTATAATCAAATCTATTGTAAATTTGGGTTTGAGCTTTATTTTTCTCTGAAAATAATTTCTTCTGTACTTCAATAATATAATCCAAGTAACAATGGATGCATATTGGACAGTTTTTAGGTATAACTATACTAATACATAAACAAAATAAATCTCCATCCAGAAATTTATGGATAAGCCATATTTGTGCAACATATACATTTTTAATGTAAGACTACTCTGGGCTACTAGTTTGAAGGAGGCTGTTCTATGATTCGTGAATCAACTTGCTATAAAATTCCCATGAGAAGGGGTTCATCTGCCCTCAACAGGAAGTAGTTTGTAGGATATGAATTAGAAATATTTTCTTTTTCTAACTTCGATAGTAACAAGATAACAGCTAAAAAATCTGACATACTTGAAGAGGAAAGATTTGTAGTAAAACGCAGGTATGAGTAGCAACTGTACTTGATGTATAGTATATCAATTTTTTTTTGATGTCCAACTATCCTTGGCCAGAGTACGAGTAAGCAATCTATCACTATTTATAATGGCGAGAAATGCAAATAAAAACAGAAACATGGAATCAAAAAGGTGTGCATGTTTGACCTTTCACGGTTAACCCGTATATCATATTTTAAGTCATATACATCCATACAAAACAAAATGATAAGAGAAGAGGGAAAATACCCATGAAGATTATGGCTCCATAGTCAAACCTATGGCGTATGCAACGACCTACACAATGTAATTGATAATTAGTAGCTGCACTTTCAATGACTTGCCTCCTCCAGGTATTGCAAAAGATCCAAGAATATATAGGTTAAGAGTTAAGATCTAACACTTAAAATAGTGAAGAAAGACAAACATGATACATACCTGCAGCTTGATTCAAAGCACGAAATGCTTGATGGCAGTACCAACGACTCCCAGATAGAAGATTCCGTGATGAACTGTATGTGTCATTATACTTCTTTTTCTGTGCAACCTGAATATCATACCTGCAAACAAAATTGTATCCATCAGAAAATTGTGCTCCAGGTAAGTGATACCTTGTGTTGACTAATACATATTGAAAAATACTTGCGTGTTTGGAAATGGGATGCCAACGATTACCTAAGATAGTCAAGGATTACTAAATCTGAATAGAATGCACAGACAAGTACACCAGAAAGATGCCGATGCTTAATAAAACAAACAATTAAAGAGAATTGCAACAAACACAGACCAGATTCTTCATCGGGGTCACTTATTTGACTAGCCTCCAGATTGAGTAAAATCTGAAACTGTACTGGATATTTTATAGTTTTCTAGAATAGCTATGATCCGAAGAAAGAATGGAAGGATACAACCACTCGAGCATTGTCATCAGAAAAGTCAATCCCTTCGGAGACCTGAAAAAAGTTGAATTGCAAATAATAAATCTTAGACTCCAAACTGAAGGTTTTCTTGTTGAACAACACCCAGCACATAACTCCATTTTCTTAACCATCTTTAATTTGTAAATACCCACTTCAACATTTAGTGGTGAAAATCAACATCACAGCCCAACTGTGGTATAGCACATAACTCCATTTTTTTTATCTGTTGGGGATAATACTTCTTGGGGAACTCAAAACTGAAGGTTCTAATCTACTTAGTTACGAGCTGAAATATTATCAACCAGGGCCCCTTACGGTTTCAGTGATTCGCTATAAAGATGATGTCGACAAACCTTCGGACACCTTTTATTAAAAAGGGTGAAGCAAGAATTCGAGGAAATCCTAGTAGATAATTAAGGGGGTCATCACATGCAAAAAGTGCAATTCGTATTGAGCCGCTTCTGAGTCTTCTATTCTACAACAGAAGATAAACAAGCAAATAACTGTGTGAAATCAAGAGACACACCTTTCCTCGGCAGACAGCCAGAAGCGCAGCTCCTCCATTAGAGGTCTCTTGTGTGTAAAAGTGGTGTAGGTCACGTTTTTTCCCCCTCTTGATTTTAGAAGGAGCTGGTTTTTTACCTTGACTAATTGAATTCTTATAACCTTTCAAAACAGACTCAAAGTCATCCTGGTTTCCTCTAGGCTCTGGAAAATGAAAACAACCATCAGCTATACTCATAGAAACTAAAAGAACATATCAACACGAGCAACATAATAAGCAAACAAAATTGTAGTATATCTCCTACAGGATAACTTTTTAAGGCCCAATTGTTTTTGCTCTGTTCAACCAAGTAAACAACATTTCAAAGCTATGGTTATAGAAAAACTTACCGACGAAAAGGGATTTTTGAGCGTTTAATCGAGACCATTGACCTGTTTCACCCCAGCGTTTACAAAGCTTGTCCATCAAACTATAACTAGGAAAGAAAACAAGAGCACCACCTGGTACAATCTTGCAAATTTCCTTCAAAGAAGCACCAAGTTCATCCTTCAAAATTAAAATCATTGAATATTAGGACTGTACATACTAGTTAGGATAGCAGTCTTAACATGTCAAATTTACTATAGTAATCATATATACCTGAAAAGTATATGCATCAGCTGTTTTGTAGCTTGCACTCAATGGATAATTCCATGGACCAGTGGAAACTACAGCAGACCACAGCTATAATGGATGAAAGTAATAAGTTAAATGGTGCATGATGTGCATCGATAGAGACAGCTATAATCAAGAAGTAACTGTATCCTTGCCTGTGATCCCACATCTATCACATGTGGAGCTTCCATGCAAGTCTCAAACTGAACCCCGAGTTCAGATGAAAATGAATCCATGGGTGAAAGCGTTCTGAAATCACAAAACATACAAGTGAGGAGATACTCAAAAACTAGCTTGAACTACAGTGTAAATAGTGTTACGGGAAAATGTAGGCATAGATAGGTCTCAACAACAGTTCTGATAGTTAAAAAATAAAGATTACACTCTGTACAGGGAAGAGTGGTAGCGAAATATATCCCTAAACAAAATTTGCTCAAGTGCAGAAAACACACTAATGTTACAGATCTAATTGAGAATGTCTTTTATATAGGCCACCACTTAGAACAAACAAGGTATCGTGCTCTACGTGCTTTGTGATACACGCGTTTAACATTGACATGAATTATGAGATGAATAGTATCATTATACATGCACCTTGCACAACAAATTTCAGACGCATTGAAAATTGTATGAAACAGTTGGATACAGTTGAACTCAAAGTGCTTACCAGGTGAGAAGATCTCGATGGTAAATGAATATGAATCTAAAGCAAAAACTTTGACTAATCATAGATGCATGAAGCAATGATCTCTTGCATAGTTGACGCATACTAATTCTTAATAACAGAGAAATTGAGAACGCTCGGACAGTAGACAGTATAGATTTGGAGGCTTACCCAGATGTAAGAATAACGGTCATGGAAAGATCAGCAATTTCTCTGAAGACAACAGCGGGATTCAAGCACCACAAGCTCAAGGTATATGTTCATTCACCAGATTTTTGTCCTATGCGTAATGTGATTAGCAAAACGAAAGTACCAAACTGTTCAATAAGCTTACACAGAAGGCTGCTACCAATATATTTTTTTTTTATTTTAACTTTGCAAATTAGTAATCCTCTATTTTGAATGAATAAAAGCAATCTGCAAAACCAACACACTCAGAACCCTGAACTCGAAAACCAACACATCCGTCATCCATAAAACTCCAAGGGACCCCAGTCCTTTCTTTCAGACTATGCTTAAGGATCCCTAGTAAAATGGTAGTGGTAACCTGACTAGATGGTTCATATGTTATTAATGTTGAAACCATATTTTTGTTACATAAATATCAATGTTGAATGATATTAGTAACTCCACTACAATAGATCTAGGTATTGCATATCGTTAGTCTCGCTCATGATGTAAAAACAAGATTTCGCAGATTTAGAATTGCAATCAAAATTAACCAACCACATCTATAAAATCGAATGAGAGCTCTGAGATACTTACCAGCCCCTCTCTTAACATATCTTCTTAAAACAAGCTGATAATCAAGTGCATTGAGTGCTCCTCCAGCAAAAAAATATCCCAGAGAAGAAAAGAGTCCTGTATGACATTTTCAGTCTAATTATTATAATTTATCAGATCTAAGTTCTAGAGGTTAATTATTAATGAATCAGTTAGTACCTTCAAGTGTTATCATTGAAAGGCCAGTTAAATAAGCTGACCCTAACTCAGCATCAGAAGCAGCTTTGATTGCCTTGACCAAAATATCAATTAGAAAATCAAACAGGTAAGAGTTCAGCTAGCAAAAATAATTATAACTACCTTCGTGGCACACTCCTGCAAGATTGGGAAGTGCTGCTGAGAAATGCCAACTTCTCGAAGCTCTCTTAAAGCGTTATCACCTGTCCAACTATCCCGCCAATATAACAGAAATAATAAGTGGAAAATACTGGAAGTTCTGGAACTGTTAAATATCAACAACCTCCAATTAAAAAATTTAGTAGCAGCTTTAGCTGACAAGCACTGAGGTCTATTGTGTATAGGTAAGTTCTTTCACGATTCTAAGGGTTGATATGTGCAGTTAGTTGATATAACAATCAACAACCAGCAAGGTGGGAAAGGAATTCAGCATAGCGTCTATAACAAACTCATCCACATACATATTGACACCTGAACAACCTCAATCACCAAGCTCCGAAGTTGGATAAGGGGCTCAGTATCCAAGTAATTTCACTAACTCACCATGAGAAGTGGTGCTGAAACTCATGCTTCACTAACGTGCTTTTCCTGTGCGCCATCCAACTTACGAATCCCTACATGTTCAAAATATTTCAGTGTTGAACATGTGTCCTTCAATGAAATAATCCTTCAGTAATTTCATAATGCAATGTGTACCTGAATTGTTTCATATAGAGGTTTGTAAATCATTGAATCTGAAAAGCAAAGTTGCCCCAACTCCGTCTGCAATGCTTTTATACAGATTGACAAGAATATATCATTTTCTATAAAGGGCATTGCATAGAGGGAATACCAAACGGACGCATAACTTACTACAAAGAACATCCTCTTCAACATCCACACTACCAGCATCGCGTGCCATGTCCTCTATATTGCTGTTATACAGTGAACGCAAACCAAATTTAGCATCGAACCAAAACTTATTTAGCTAGTAAGAAAATGGATATAAATGATTAAAAAGCTACATGAGCTTGGAACTAATGAACGATAAGAGATCCTTATTTTGAAATGCTTCATCTTTGGTGTAAACATAGTGAACTTTAGGAGATCAGCAGTACAACTCTCAACGCCTGTAAGAAAAACCTTCTCTATCATATACAGGCAAGATGTGGAACCTTTTCCAGTGTCTTTAAGCTCTGTATATGCAAGATCATAGTGAAGACTGAGAGCAGATAATAATGAATGCAAACGCATGCATCCTACAAGCTCATGACACTGGTACACTAAAGCTGCAGATCTATTCAACTAATGGCTTCACAAGAAAAGAGAGTGAAAGCCGTGGGGTAAAATTTTTTTTAAAAAAGAATGAGATCCAACCCTAAAGCCAGCCAGACAACCATAATGATGGTGGAGCAGTCACTTTTAAATCGAGTATTTTCAAGACCATGCAAGTGGTGAATTGTTTCTTACAACTAAATGTAAGATGTGTACCTACAGTGACATGCTATACAACATATGTCAACAAAGTTCCGTGCAAGCAAATTGTTAAGGATCTATAAGAGCTAGGAGCATACTGAGCTTCATCGAGAATCACAATTGAGTCTTTAAGATCTACTTCCATGGCCCTCCGGATGGCTGAATTGATGATGTAGTTGTATGGACAGAAAACAAGTTGAGCTTCTTCTGCCATAGAACGTGCTGCAAAGTATGAACAGCCTGCCAAAAGAAATCTGGGTAAGGACTTGGGAAGCAAAGCCAATATTCTTACATATTACAATTTACAATAGAAGAATAATGAACCTTTAACAAGCCATCCAACTTTCACTAGATCTTCAATATCATGAGCTTCGTTGCAGCCACCTTTCTGAAGGGATGGATGACATTTCACTTTATGAGCATTTCTGTTCGTCAAAGAGGTAGGGTGTTACTTGGTTCATTAGTAATACATGTTACAGATACAGAAAACACTACCACATGGACCAAACTACCCTAAAAAGAAATAGTGAAACAGAACTTACTTGAATTCGAAGCATCCTCCTCCTGTAGTTCGATCCTCCTTCAAAAGCAACTTACTGGAAATGACACACATTAATTGAAGATAAGTAGAAACAAAAAATGCAGGGATACTATGAAGTTTAGAAGTTCACCATTCCTCGTCAACTTTCTCTTTCCCACACACAGTTCCATCCGTGCAATAATTCTTCCTTGATGCCTGAAAATTCAACAGGGTAAAGGGGGTGGGTAATTCGAGTAAGAAAACAAGAATGGAGCAGACAAATTCTCAAAAACTTTATATGACTCTGAAGTGGCAATAGAGCAGGAATGCACAATTCAAATATTATAGAAATGTTAGTTTCCGTATACTCCAATCACTCAAGTATATAATATATCTTCTTCAATTATAAGATGTATGAAGCCATACATTATTTGCACTGAAGGCTTAAAGCGTGAAGTCCTATGATGTTCCTACTGTAAGGATTGGTTTGTGTCAAAAAGAAAAAGGAAGTTAAGGATTGATTCTCTGCAATGACTTCCTCAAACATGAGTATGTTGCCAAAAGTTGAAAATTCCAAATACATATATGATCCTTCCCGATGCCATGTATCATGTGTGTACAATTATAAAAAGACTACGAGATTATCTTACCAGAATAGCCATTGGCACCCGGTATGATGTCTTGCGATATTCACGAACTACTTGACTTATCTGTGAATGTGTCCTCCTTTTGAAGATCAACACGAAACAAAAGTTAAAATTGGTCAAGTACCCATAAAGCTTTATCAGCAAAGGTTGACAGATAAGTTAATCATATTCATGATGGGATAAGCTGAATCATGCTTGGTTAGTAATATCTCCTTACAAAGTAAATAAATCTCCTTGTAATTTGTAAACCAAAACACTAGTACTAAAGTTGTTAAGAAGATAGAAACTCAAGTGGAAAGGACTAGATAACTCAAAAGCTTTACTGGGTGATGCTTCATGTAAAGCAAGTGTAATGAACGTGATTATACAAAATTCTTGTAGTGCCTTAGCACTAAGACGTTCCTAATACTAAATTCTTGTAATACGTTAGCAGTAAGACGTTCCTAATAGTAATTCATTTTGATGTCTAGAAACAACAAGAAACGGTATCATCCCTGTGGTTAGCAGAAAACCATAACTTACGTTGCATTATAGATAGTAGGTGCTGCCTTCTTCTTTTTTGGCGGTTTTGCCGACGAACCCGACTCTAAGTTACCTGTACAAAATCCCATACCAGCAATTTAGCTAAGAAATACAAAAAGGTTTGCTTAGCAATCTCAAGAAAGTTCACATCTTTTAGAAGTTAACTCATGACCATTACCATATCATGATTACTATCAGAAATCATGAAACAAGCAAAATTTGAAGATTTGTCGGTTATGTATTGACAAAATGGTTTCCACAGAACTATTCTAACAAAAATTGATGACCTAATTTTGGCATCAGATTTAAATAAAAGCTCAAACAAATTACAAATTTATGTACTTACTGGAAGGCTGGGGTTCATGTATAAATCCACCACCAGAAACAAGAGGATCAGCAGAAACCTCTGAAGGATCTTCTGGTCTAGATTGATAAAGATTGGAATAAAGATTCTTGGATTTATAATTCTGTTGCCAAGCTAGGGCAGAACAAAGAAGTGATAACGATTTTCCAGTACCGGTTGGAGATTCAAGCAGTGCATGACAATGACCTTGTTTTTTACCTCGATCTAGGGTTGAAATCACTCTACCCATAAATGCTAACTGTGAACCATATGGCTTGTATGGGAAGTGGGAACTCAACTTAAGACCACCTATGTGGTGTATATTCCTTGAGTTAGGGTTTGGTTTTGGAGTTGCAGGAGACTCTTCCATTTTCTACAGAAATAGAGAGTGGGGGAGAGATTAAGGAAGGGTTTTGTTTTGCTTAAGCTCTGAGAAAGAGAAAAAGAGAGGGATTTTTCTTGTATTCTAAGGGTTTTACATTTGGCGGGAAGATCTTAGAAATTTTTTATTGGGGAGGGAAAATGAATTTCACCTTCCATTATACGGTTCGCTGAGAAACTGCACCCACATTTTGCATTTCGGGCGCCCCTTATTGGGACCAACATTCTGTTTTCCACACCTCCTTATCTATTTCCACCCTCTTCTTCTTCTATCTCAATTAGTCAAAAAGAAAAACCAATCCCAAATCACTGTTGCTTCAGATTCCATGAAAATTTGACGACATTATTCTCGCATAACAGTCCCGATCTCTACTAATGGCCGCACTTTGAAGGTATGTTCTTGCCCAAATTTTCTAATCTTCCTTGCGATTTTTCTTTCTATTCTTTTTAATGGTAGGTTAAGTATTCGATACATTGTCTCTCAACCCTCTTAATTCTTAATGTCGCAAATACTTGTGATACTGGTTAGTAGGTGGGGCGTAGTTAGTTGCTAGCAATTTAGTTTGGTATATATCCTGCTGATGATAATGAAATAACACCAAATTAGACGAAGAGGTGAGGAAAAGAATCAGACCCTTTAATGTTTCTAAATGAATAGCAGGATTAACAAACGTTCTATGTTTGAACGTTTTATCTTCTTCAAGCTTGTGATTCCCTTGTAATAAGAGGGTTATAGCTTTCCTTAGGTGGTTTTTGAATGCAACCTTTCTTCTCAGTTAATACATCCTTTATCATCTCTGGGTCTAATATGATCAACAGTTCTTATTTGTGATCAAACTGTATGTTGTAACTTCGATGAACATAAATTGTATTGGTGGGCATGTGCCTGTTGGTAGAAATGAGTATTACAAGCTTTATCAACTATGACAGCGGACAGTAAAAGATTTCACCTGTTTTTTTGTTTCGCGAATGTCAGTTGTTTGATTTTTTAGCCAGGTATGTCATTTCAAGTAAACTGTTCTTAAGTAAGTTTTCTAGACACTTCTATTTTTTTCAGCGATTACTTGATTAGGCATGGTTCAACTATTGTCTGTAGGCACAATGATGGTAGTTGAAGGGGTAGCTGTCATAAGTAGCATAATTTAATTCTTTGGGTGGATCTTTTTGTATTTATTCTTTGTTATGGCATTCTCTTTATTCTTTTTGAGAAAGGTTTAGTTCAAAAGAATGTATTATACATTGAATTATATTCATTAGATTAAAAATAAATAAATAGAGACTGTCAAAGGGTACATACTTGGTAATACGATACGTATGAGTAATTTCTGAATGTTTACCAGTCTTTCTGTATTATGGCTTCTGATTACTTTCAGAGACAATGATCTAGTGTATTCTTTTCTGATTTGAGCAGGGAACTAACTCAACATGAGAGTTTAAAATATTACCATAAGTTCACTCCTGGCACTGTTGAAATGCATAAACAATACAAAAGGAGGGAATTTAGTAATTCACATAAATTGCTCTCCACCATTGTACTGAGTTGTGTACTGAAGGCCTTTTTGTTAATTACAGTATTCTTTCGTAACCTGGTATCCTCATTTCTAGTTATTCACGGATAAAATTTAGAAAAGACTCACTGCATTCCTTTCTCATATCAGTCTGTGGCTCTGTGCATCCATATAATGTCAAAGCAAAAAAAATATAATGTAAGAAAAAAATAACCAAGTGCTTTACTTTCTCCCAAATGTATTGAGAGATTGACAATTTCTAATTCGCAGTTGTTGATGCGGCTTAGTAAAGTATGAGCTGAATGATATAAAAAAATTTTAGATTCGGTTAAGAATGGCTGTTGCCACTATTTCCAACGGGAGATATTCCTACTACCATGATGAGCAAACTGGGTCATGCAATGTGATCGACTCCCATCATATTGTGGTCCAGCAGAGTACTATGAAGTGTTTCCTATTATACGTCACCATTCTTCTGTTGTTGGCGAATGTTGTATCTCTCATACTGCTTCAGGTAATTGCTGGTTTCTATTTCCTTTTGCTCTCCTATATTTATCTTTTTGATAAGTATTCTTTTGATGGAGGAAATGTCCTAACATGTCTCAGGAGTTGAATTGTCCTCGAGGTATTCGAGATGATAGATTACTTATAAAATAAATTAGCTTTAGTGTGCGCATATTTCTCTCCAATTAAGGAAAACAGCAGTGAAGTTATCAGATACTGGTAATTGTTATTAACATGGTCATCTTGTAATGGCAGGAAACACCAGGTGTATTGTTCTTCTGGATCAATTTATTTGGTATCATAATTGTCAAGTCATTGCACTGGAACTCAATTGAGAAAGGTAAATTTAGCAAACTCGTTGTACTCATCTTGTTAGGCCTTCTTTCTCTGATTTTTATAGAGCAGCATACTTGTGAAGGAGGAAATGCATTCACAAGCATATGAAGTTTTATGAATTGAAAGTGAATTCAACCGTCTCTTTTTTGAGCAATGTCACATTATGCTATCTCCATCTTTGTGTTTGTTCCAGAGTCTGTTTTGATTATGCCAGGACTTGGAGTTCAACTTGAAACACACTTCAGAAGGTAAAAAATATGTGTTTCCTCAGAAGTTACGTTGCTTAGGAGAACGAGAAACTGAGAAATATATGTTAGAAAATCAACACCTAAACATGATTGATGCTTTACTACAACATGATTAGATATAAAAATAATTACTTCATCCTGATACTTTATTGCACATTCTTAGGATCATTATATCCTACAACTACATAAATGCAATCACGGATCATAAGACAGATATACCTGACTTTGATGTAGAAGAGTAGACAAGAACTTGATAGATAAACAGCTTTATGATAGGTTTTGTTTCAGCTGGAGGTAGGCTTCCACTTATACATCTCTATCCTTCACTGATGGCAGAAATTAGTTTTTAAACAAGATTAGAAGAGAGACCAACTCACTATCGACATAGACATGTATCTTTCACTCAGCCATCACATTCAGATTATTTACTAGGATGCCACTTTATGGGTAATACCTGAAGTACTTTATCTGTATGTTCCATATCCTCAAAGCATAACAGGTTTTGACTTTCATACCTAATCTGATTCTTAAATACACACTTGATTAGGATAAACACTAATCCGGTTTTACTATAACAAAATGTGATTTGTTGCTGAAACCACAAAAGCTAACAGTATACTCTTATTGCGAAGTTTGATGATAATCTTTTCTCTGATTTGGCATATTCTCTCTTGAGTCTTTGCTTTGTTATAGGGTGTTTTGAATTTGATTAGTTACAATTGTCCTAGGGAACAGACTGCTTAATGTAGGCCACCTGGACGAGGTTCTGTTAACCCATAATTTTCGCAGTATCATTTTCTCACAGAATGACTGGTTGGGCAAAGAAGAATGATTCCACGAATCTAGTTATGCGTGTTAAAATTTCAGTTCTTTAATCATCATCACTAAACTTTAGTAATGATTATACCCATAACCTTGTGCCGAAATAGATATTTACCCCTAGTATTAACATGTTCTACAACTTAAACAACACCGTATAAGGTACACACAGTTCATACTACAACTGAAGTAATCAGCATCATAGACAACGTCATAAACAGCAGCATAAACCTCTTCGTAGTACCAACACCATGTTCTGCAGCTTTAACATTGAGTGAGAACTGATCTTATAAGAAGAAATAGTTGGATGACATGATCACTACTACTTCTACTCATATTTCTTCATGCTTAAATGATGGAGAGAAAACAGAAATTCTTTTTTATATGCAAGAGGCTGGAAGAGAGTCTATTTATAGCCATGTGTCTTCCAGCTTTTCCATCATGAGTTGGATAGACACTTCACTACTTGGCTATAGGACACCCAACTACCTAAAGCTAAAATAAGCCTTAAGCTAAAGCTGATAAACTTAAACACTTGAACAAACCTTAATCCAGCTTAGTCTAAAGTAATCTAAGATTGATTAGAACTGATTACAATTTGTTGAAAAGGCAACAGTACAGTGATTAGATTTTCACTGTAGATTTTCACTGTAGATTTTCACTGTAGATTTTCACTGTATAGAGAACACTCAATTACATGGCCTATAGATACTGCTCTACCCCATCTCGTTGTGTGGGCGCTGTTGAGCAGGGTGGCTTGTAGGTGTCAACGAGAACCTGACTAAGCAACGATGACTTGCTCAGCAGTGGGTTGAACCATGGAAGATATTAGAAGATATTAGGATGCTGGGAGGTGAAGCTGCAAAACTGCTGCATTAGGTCTTCTGAATTAAGATGGTGATTACTTTGGGGAGGATAAATGAATGGAATTATAGATAGCTTTGCTCTAAATAGCTCATTCAGCTGATCCCTTTTGTTAGACTGAACTGTTGTATTTTGCTTTCAATTGCATGGTTGTGCATATTGTTCCTACAGTCAGTAATGGGCCTAGAAACTTGAGATAGTAGGGGCAAGACTAAACATATTTGGTTTACTGGGGTCAAAAGTAAAGAAAAGAAGTGTTTCTATGTAATATCATGAGAAACCTTAGGGCTTATATGAAAAACCAAAGACTCAATCCCTTAGTGGGGTCAGTAGACCCCTTGCGCAACGTTGGGTCCGTGTCTACTTACCAAGTTTGGATATTGTTTCTGTTTTTTTTTTCGTTTTTTGTTTGTTTGTTTTACTAAGCACAGTTGTTTTTGTAGCGGGAGAGTTGTTCACCGTTTTGTTCCCAGTGGAGGGATGTTAAAACCCATATTGAGTGAGTGTGTCACTCCAGTTACCTGTTACTGGAGTTTGGGGTTGGTCGTGCGTGGGGAAGCAGAGCTGTTGTTAGTGTTCCAGGTAAACTCTTTCCTCCTTTTTTTAATTATCCATGTCATCAATCATTACTTTTTCTCCTGCTGAACTTTTAGGAACAATTTTGTGAATTACGCAGAATTGACATGTGTTTCCACCTGGAGATGCAAAAATCTTTGATTAGTTCCCACATGTTTGCAACCTAAATGCTGGGAACATGAAACAGTCAACTCTCCCCCAACCTAAATCCCGGATAGAGAGCTATTTCATTAAAATACCAAGCATGTTTAAAGTGTGCCAGCAATACCCACCATGTGATTTGGCGGGAACATGAAACAGTCAACTCAAACCATTTAGCTGACCATTTAAAACTCTTCCTTTGTACATGGTGGGTTCTTCTTTACCCACTGGTATACATGAGCCGAAACATTCGAACTTCGTGGTTTTAGTAACTTCTTACTCAGGAAAAAAAAATCTACCAGCTGACTTAAAATTCTATATTTCTTGCTTACTTTATAGATCTAGATTTTTTTTCTGCAGAAATTACGACCTCCGATGAAGATGTTGGTCTGTGTTTGGAAAGCTGTGTGTTCTGCCAGTGATGGCAAGGAAAGAGTGGGTGCAGTTGTCCAGGACCAATAACATCACGTTCTTTGTGTGTATACCTTTGATTCAGCAACTCATCCAGCTGGAAGCGGTCAGAGCCGTCTTGTGGACTAGGGCAGCTAGGCTGTTTCCTAGAGCCTCAATTTGTTGAGGCCCAGAAATTTTAATTTTTTGTAATTTTATCATGCAAGTAGTGTTGGGACATAGTGTCTACAATCATTCTTGTTGATAGTCATACTTTCTGGTTATTATTGAAAGAAGGTTATTATTGGGGCGTCACATTCCATTAAAGGGGCGTCACCTAATAGGACAAAAAACGGGTCACCCATAAGTAATATCAAAAAACCCTTATCTAAAATAATTTTGTAATGACTAAACAACCCTTATTTAGTTAATTTTAATTTAGTTTAATTAGATAAAAATTAAATTAATGAATTTTATTGTATACTTGATGAATTTTGGGACACAGTTTTTATGGGAAGAAAAACTGGTCGTAAAATAAACTTCTACGGTTGGAAATAATCCAAACCTGGACGTAAAATCACTTCTACGGTTGGAAATAATCCAAACCTGGACGTAAAATCACTTCTACGGTTGGAATTAAAAGAAAACTAGACATAAAATCAGATTCTACGGTTGGAATTAAAAAGAACCTGGACGTAAAATGAGCTTCTATGGTTGGAACTAATTAAAACCTGGACGTAAAACTACATGCAAATAAAATTCTACGGTTGGAATTAATCCAAACCTGGACGTAAAATCACTTCTACGGTTGGAAATAATTCAAACCTGGACGTAAAATCACTTCTACGGTTGGAATTAAAAGAAAACTGGACATAAAATCGGACTACGGTTGGAATTAAAAGAAAACTGGACGTAAAATGAGCTTCTACGGTTGGAACTAATCCAAACCTGGACGTAAAACTACGTGCGAATAAAATTCTACGGTTGGAATTAATCCAAACCTGGACGTAAAATCACTTATACGGTTTTTAAGTTTTTATTTTAGTTAAAGGGTAATCTAGACATTTTGTATATATGTTAGGATATCTCATAACCATTTTTTTGGACATTAAGAATCCAAGTGAAGCCCCTCTATTGGAGTGTGACGCCCCAATAATAGCCTTCTATTGAAAGCCGTTTGTTTTGTAACTAGCCCGCACTACTTTCCAATTTCAGTTAGTCATTATTTTTATTTCTACACTTTTATATAAGAACATTAGAACTCACTACATTTAGCAGTTGGAGGTATGGGCTTCAGAGATCTAGAATGCTTTAACAAAGCTCTTTTAGCAAAATTTGTATGGAGGTTGTGTCATAATTCTCATCAGATGTGGGCTAAAGCTCTGAAGGAGAGGAATTTGCCTGATACTTTAATTCTTCACGCAACAAAAAAGAAGAACAGAACGTGGGCATGGCAAAGTATTTTTGGGGAGATTAGTTTTGTTCAAAAACACAGCTTCTGGCTTTTGGGAGATGGGAAAAAGATAATCACATGGAAGAACAACTGGATCATAGGGAAACAAGAACCACCTGTCTCCATTGCCGAATTTGAATTAGCAGTCACTTATAGCACAGTAAGTGACCTAATTGATGCAAATACTAAAGCTTGGAAAGTCTCAATCATCCACCAATTGTTCTCACCAGATGATGCCAGGAAAACTTTAAGCATGAGAATATATAATACCCTCAAGTGAACGCATGGGAAGAGTAACGTATTACAGTTGGGATAATTGCAGCATGTGTAATCATGCTATTGAAACAACTAAACACATAATATAGGAGTGTCCATTTGCTCGTGTTGTTTGGACTTCAGTACCTGGAGCTAGAAGGAGAATGAAAGTTGTTGATACTACTGTGCATGACTGGATTACCAGTTGTGAACGAGTTCACCAAAATAGACAAAGACTAGGTAGTTAAGATGGCCAATGCCAGGTGGGGAATCTGGAAAGAACGTTGTAGATGTGTCTTTGATGGAAAGAAGCCAAACCCTGTGGAAGTTATTCGCAGTATACAATACCTCAATCAAACAACAGGGTCAGGAATGGAGAGGACGCAATAACTCAGAAATCACAACAGCCTAACTAATATTACACAGAATACCTGGACACCCCCCATTGCTTTTACTTACTTTATATGTTGTGATGCCTCGTTTAAATCTTTTTTAACTGAAAATCGCACAGGTGGGTCTAATACTTCGCAATATTGCAGGTGAATTTGAACAAGGACATTGCATCCATGAACGTGGACACCTAGACACGAAGCATGCAGAAATAGAGGGGCTGAGGAAGGCTATGCTATGGGCGGAAGAACTCAACCTTCACCAAGTGTGTTTTGAGCTCGATGCTCAAAATGTAGTAACAACAGCCAAAGGAGAATATCAGAAAGTTAGATGGAAAGCTCAAACCCTAGTCCTATACATTATTAGTTTATTTAGAAAGTACCCACTCTGGACTTGCAAGTTTATTAATAGGAAAAATAATAAACCAGCAGATAAGCTGGTAAGACATTCACGCTTGTTTCAAATCAGTAGAAGTTGGATTCAGTGTCCACCAAACTTTATTGTGGGAGCTTTATAAGCTGACATGAATGGTGACTTAACTTTACTATCTAATAAAATTTCTTTTTAGTATCAAAAAAAAAAAAAACATTAGAACTCACTATATTTATAGCAATTCTCTTTGAACTAATTTAAGTATCTCCTTCCCGGTAAGTCCATTTAAAATACGAGAGACTCAAAATATGATGAATACAATTGAAAGAAGATCATATTTTGACAAAGTCCTACTATTTTCTAAAGAATATTATATTGATTTAAAGTATTTATATTTATACCCTAAAGGTGGTTTCAAAGAATTCTCGATGACTTCTGATTGCTGCCCGATTTGCTAGTGCATCCGCCCCCTAGTTGGCCTCTCTATAGATGTAGTGCATTGTATGATGCTGAATGATTGCAATAGGTCTCTCATTTGATCATATGCCACACACATCATTGTGTCTTGATCCTTCTGGTGTTGATATTGACTAGGTTTTCTGAGTCATATTTTTTTCTATTGTATATTGTTGTTCTAACAAACAGAAGCATGCTCCATGTATCGCCACTAAAACAATAATTATTCCCAAAGGTTGTGACATTGCTAGGATCGTGGCAGTTGAGCAATTCCTGCAGAAAATTCTCACTATTAGTTTGATGTTACAATTAATAGAAAAAAAAAGTATGTACAACAAAAGTTATCAAAATTAGAAAAGACCAACACGTCTAGTATCAATTATTTGAAATCAAGATCTCTTTCTCGCAACTGAACAAATATTACGAAACTTGATCGTCCATTCAGATCAAAAGTACTTTGTGGTGCGTATCAAAGCAATTAAGAGGAACTAGAAAAATGCAATTTTCATGTTTATTTGATGTATTTTGATGGTTAGAGATAAACTTTATGCTATTAGAGAGTTTTTAGTAAATAAGTGATCAATCCGTCAAGAATTGGATGAATCGATTATTTTAATTGAGATTGAAATTTAGGCTTGTTTTTGATGAGGATACCATCGTAGGAAAAACTCCAGGGTTGCACTGGGAAAATGCATGTCCATTTTTCTTTACAAGCATGCTTCGCAAGCATGTTACCTTAAGTGTATTTCCATAATTAGCTTCTCATCGTTCCAACTTACCATTATTTTGCGAAAGGTATAATGCCTTAAAGGCTGGTGCTGATGCATTCTTGGTATGCATCATTGACTTTTGAGTACCGTCCAGTCATAATGTATGCCTTGGACTTGCGCACGTACCATTGCAAGCTTATTTCCGCTTCCTTGCTTCGCTTTGGCACTGAGCAAAAAATATGCACTGGTCTTGCTCAAGCCAAGGGTGTATCAGTCTGGCTCATGAGCATCCACCCCATCAAGCATGGCAACAATCATCTCTTTCATCGTGATACCGAGCCAGATGATACGAGTTACCAAAATATCGCAACCATATCCCCAATTAGATGATATGATCTACAAAATGATGAACCACTAATATTACAACTAATTGCGTCTGCTTACGTACCCTCCGAAGAAGGGATGAAGCACATATTGTAACTCATAAGTCTTCGGGACAAGCAACTAAAACCAACTCGTATTGTAAGGCCAAAATCCAAGCATAACCTAGTCTGCTTAGGCCAATGCTCTTTTACAAATGATAAGAAAGAATGTGCATTATTGGCTTTTTCTTTATTTTGCACCGTGGTGGTGCATCCTTATTTTCTCAACACCTCAACAATGATGCCTAAGCATCAAAAAGATCTCTCGAGTAAGTAACGCGCCATAATGATGCTTTCGCATCATATAGGCTTTATCGTCTAAGCTTTGAATCTTACTAGTGCATCTATGTTATATGCACCTTCAACCAACTACCCCTCCCTATATATGTCTTATTGATATTTTTACAACTAAAATTTGGGGACCAGTGGACATGCTTGCTTCACTATTCATGGTCATTTTGCTATGCATCCTGAGTAATGCGCCATGGTGGTGCAAAGTCCAGTTTTGGCCCGACGACCAACTTGAATGATACGCCATCATGGTGCAACATTGCTCTCGTCCAGTCACCCACTGGAGTGATGCACCATGATAATGCGATATTAGCTCTTGGCTAATGTACCCTGCATAATGCATCATGATGAAATGATATTGACCCTTGGCCAATATTCCTCTTAGAACGCAAAATTATCTTGAGATAACGCTTCATTTCATTCAAATGACGCATATTTGAGCATGTGCCATACTAAAAGTGCAAGTGTTACAGAAAGTACAACAATTGTCGAAACAAGTTTTTGGACGCTTTGTACCTTTAGATTTACGAACCTAAGATTTTATGTTAACGAACTCAATTAGAAAAGTGTCGGGAGAATCTATTCTAATCAAGGTTCGCAAACTCAAACACTAGGTTCGCGAATTTAAGTAAATTTAATTAGGTTCAGGAATCTTTCTCTCTCCACTAGGTTTGCGAACTCAAACCAAGCCGGGTGCGGAAAAATTTCTTTGTCTTCAAGTTTTTCGAACTTAAAACATAGGTTCGCAATCTAATACGTATAAATTTCAAATAGATTTTGTGAACCTATACTTTCAAAACTCATGAGAGAATATATACTCGATGTTAGTTTCGAAAAAGTGACAAACATGAACTTGACATTGAAACTTCACTAAACTTTAGCCAAACATCTAATCTATGATAAGAACCATCTTTTTGCAATTTGATTATTTACTAAAGTCTTTGATTTTTCTATGATAGATAGATACAAGGAAAACGTTCTGAAAGAAAAATCAATCCTTTTTACTAACCTTTGATGAATTTCTTCATGTAATCTTCACGAGTAACTGGGATGAACCTAAGAGTTTACTACCTAATTTAATCTACATCGAAGCTAACTTAAGTAGGTTATAAATCGAGAAATAGTTTTAGCATCTAAATTTGACAACATACTGTCCATATCAATGCGTGGAGGTTCAACCGAGCATTCTCTCTGAAAATCTCTCCCTTTTATCAATTTTAATGACAAAACTTTTGAAATACATATGGAATTTTACAAGTTTAACTTTCGGTACAAACGTCATGATACTTTCTTGATTTCTTTAAAGTTCAACTTTATTCTTCTATGGTTATTCATGTGTTCGTTGAATACAAGTAATTGAAGATTCGGCAGTGATAGATAATAACTTTGATATTCCTACCCTTCATAATTTGCATGGATGACTTTCATTTTGCGTATAATCGTTATCTCTATGAGTACTATCGCTTGTCATTTTTAAGTACAATATACTTTTTTAAACATATAGTGATACTAATTCTTATTTTGATATGTACTCCCTCTTAGCCTTTACATGTCAATTTTTGCTAGATGGGACGATGAGCACACATATTAATTAACTCCCCCTTAAGATAATGTTTCGCAAAGCCATATGTCATTAGTAGTAAACTATTATTTTTTATCACCCTCTTTGTCACAAAGTTGACAAAGGTGATGAGAATTGGGTTCCTCGTGAATTGAGTCATTATGAGAACAATTGACACTAAGAATTCTATCATGTCGTCAATGATGATTCCACTAAGTTTCACAACTTAGTTTATTTCACCTTAAATAGATTAAAGGGACTTTTCTCTCCTAAATTCCACACACACTCACCCCAAAAATATGTTAATTAATCTCTAGTTCAATTAAAAACTCACCTCCATTTAATGCCATTCTCAAAATAGAACAACAAAGACGATGTTTTTACTGGAAAAATGTTTATCTCGGATTTTTACAAATCTCACATGAAGATATAAGACAAGGATCATTTATCAAAATTATTCATCTTTACTTATTCAAGCAAGAACATGAACGTTATAAGCATAACTTTTGAAGATTATCATGAGATTGACCACAATGAAAAAATGGTAGAATATAAATATCATGGAAAACAATACATCAAAGATCTATTCATAGAGATCAATTATTGCAGTTATCTTCAATGAACAACTTAATTAAATAAATGATAATATATAGAAGTAGTTATTGCTGAAAAAATATTAATTACAAAAAAAAATAGTTAAAAAAGAAAAGAAGACGGTACTCGCGATAAGGCCTTCAATTATCTTCATTAATGTATTTACTATATGCAACGTATTAAAAAGACAATTCGTGATAAAATCTTATTACATATAGTTTTTCTAGTACAATATGATTCTTTTTATTTTCGTTTAAATATTTTTTCGCATAATGTTATTATAGATTTTTTGGTAAACATTTAAATTTTTTTTATCTCATTTCAAATAATCCACATAAAAAAAATATCAATTTGAAATGTTGTTTATTCTCTAAATCCCAAGAAACGAAGATCGCAACTCTTTTTTATATTTTATATAGATAAACTTTCATAGGAGCGTAAAAGTAGAATGTTGTTTCGTAAAAAATATTACATATCCTTACATTTAGTGATATGTATTACAATAATATATAAGAATATGAGTAAAAATATGCTTCAAAAGTTGTGTCTGTAAACATTATTTGTTAGTTTCATATAGGTATGACCATTAAATTTCTTTTTAAAAAAATTATAATATATTGGTGCACTTAAAAGGCCCAAATTCAGAGGCACGCCTAGAGCCTCCAGAAAGTGTGAGACGGCCCTGGAAGCGATTATCTGCAACTTCGGTAGAGCACTTGTCATGTGACTGGGGGGTCCTTTGTTTTTTATCGAGTTTAAGAGTATCAGTAGGATTAACCGTTAGTAATAATTGGACAGTTAGTTTATATTACGGTTTTTTTTGGGTCTTCCGTATGGTGACAAGGTGTTTATGGTATAAATTATAAATGTGTAAGAAGATGTATTTTGGTGCTTCATCATTTCTTCAATTTCTTTCGAAGTTTTGATCTCAAATTTTACATCAAAGCCATTTCATTGTTACAATGGGTGGTACCAAAAATCGTCCAGTTAAAGAAGTCTCAGATATTCAAAAAATCATCAACAAAAGTTTGTCGATTTGGAAACAAAAATGGTTAAATTAAGTCAACAATAACTCAATAAGACGTCACTTCGCTTAGGAACCAAGAAATCAACGGCCAGATGGGCGTTAATCAGGTTGGGTTCAGAAAAGTGCGAGATATTTTCAGCTCAAGCATATTGATGTATTTCGGATGGTAAAGCTGATAAATGGTTTATTAATTGTCAAATCGGTATATGAAAAATCCTATCCGAGGGTGTTTATGTTCAATTTGAAAATCCTATCGATGATAATTACGTTAGTTTATTTAACAAATTGGCTCTAATCACTACCTTAGAGAATTATTTCGAGCAATTTGAAGCCCTTATGTTAAGTGACTAGAAAAAACCTGTGCCGCAACGACACGACATTCATTTATTCTATGTACAATGTAACTAAACTATGTTGAACTTGTATGAGTTATTTTTGCTTCCATCCACATGTTTAGATATTATTATGTACTAATAAAAGGAAGCCATAAATACTCTATAATTGTGTATTTAATATGTAATATGCATAACTAAACACGAATGCACACAAATTCTTTTTACATAAAATTGGTGTTTAAAATCTACAAACATAAGAGAGATACTAACAATTAGTTTTCAGCCAACCTATGGCCATGACTAATGGAACCTTTTTTGTTTCATTTGCGGTAAAAATAATAATGTTTGATCATACAACATAGGTTTTTAATTTTAAGAAATGAATGATCGGCATATAAAAGTGAAAGATATATTTCTCAATTGTGTTATCTTCTATTGTTGTTCACCCAAAAATTATCATGGGGTAGTATGAAAGACATTACCTAACTACCCGATTTTGAGTCAGGGATCTTGTGTGGTTGATATGTGAATATATGTTGATAACCTGCAACTAAAATTCAAACAGATCGATGTTCGACATGATTCTTTATGGATAAAGACTACAGAAGAAGAGCTAAAGACAATAATCACTATACTTAGATTATGCGGGGGAAAAGAAAATAAGGTGGAGTTTACTTATCATCATCCTTTTTAATCATAAAAATTAATAAAATTTTATGATTTTTATGGTTGTTAATAATTACATTTTGGTAAATAAAATAAAAAGTTAACCTAGTTTAACTTAAAAGATATGAATTTATGATTGGCTGGGATGAGTCTGGAATGGTCGGATCATCAGGTTTATCTCTCAAAATGTTTTCCGGTCATCCGTGACTCAAAAACCCCTTCTGTTTTGTATTATTGATAATCCTCACTTGACTGGAAAGCATTTCATTTTGATTTTTATTAATGGTCTTAAGGATGAGATGAGAAATTATGTTTTAATGTTTAATTATGATACCCTTTCACAAGCATTTTTCCTAGCTACAATGCAGAAGCATAAAAGTAATTTAGAAGCTAAATTTGTGAAGCCATTTAACAAAATCCTTTGCTGATTCATTTCCCCCTGATAGACCAACTCCACCTCCACTTTTCCTCCTAATCCAATTATTACTTCACCAATTATTTCAACCTCCATTTCATTTACTCCAGTGTATGGAGCTACTACACCTTCAAAGTCTAGCCCACCAATAAAAACACTGATTCAAGAGCAGATGAGGTTAATGAAAGAAAAAGAGTTATGTTATAATTGTGATGCAGTCATAAACCTGGACATCTATGCAAATGAAGGCAACAATTCTTCATCGTGCAAGTAGAACAACCAGAATCTCCAGATATTGAGGTGGTACATGAGATATATGAGGAGGCGGATAGAATCACACGTGGAATTTGAGATTGAAATCACTCTATATGCCTTAATTGTAATGCCAGTGGTGACACAATTATGATTCCCGATGTCATTAAAAAATGTCATATTTTTGTTCTTGTGGATAGTGGGAGCACATAAAGCTTCATTAATTGTGCCCTAGCAAAGACACTTAAATATAAATTGGACTCATTGCTTATATGTCGGTCACGATGTCCAATGGGAAAGAGAAGTTAGCCCTAAAATTTGCTTACAACTCTAGTGGACTATGTGAGGGTACAAGTTTAATGAGGATCTGAGACTGTCACCTCTAGAAGGTTGTGATATGGTTCATGGTACAGATTGGTGAAAAAAATCTGTGGTGTAATATTTATCTTTATAAACTGAGTATATCCTTCAAATGTGTGTGCGCGCGAGCAGGCGTGTGTGCGCGCGAGCAGGCGTGTGTGGAGTTGGTGGGGGTGGGGGGTGGGTAGGAAGATTACGTTAAAATGTGCTACTGAGAAGCCTTCATTAATGATGATGAGTGGCAGTGCAGTAACGAATTTTTTTATGAAGAGTTCTTATGATCTTATTGGTCAAATCTTCTTCACTAATATACAAATTTTCCCTTCATCAATACCTGAACCAATTTTACCACTCATTCTTATAGGAGTGTGAAGATATTTTAGATGAACCAAAAAAATTACCTGAACTTTAAAGTTTGGATCATATTATCCCTCCAAAGCCAGAACCTACAAATTAAAGGCATTACAAGTGCCTATATATACAGAAAGTATTAGTAGAACAGTTCGTCAAAAAGATGCTAAATTCAGGTATTATTCAGTCAAGTCATAGTCAGTTTGCTTCTCCCATTCTCCTAGTAAATAAGAATGAAAGAAAACCTTTGGAGGATCTGTGTGGACTGTATAAGACTAAATAACATCATTGTCAAGGAAATATTTCGCATTCCCGGCATTGATGAGTTATTGGATGAGTTTTATGGGTCTAAAGTGTTATTTGGGATTGATCTAAGATCAGGATATCACCATATCAGAGTGCACGAGAAGGACATACACAAGTGACAAGACTGCTTTCAGTACCCATCAAGGCTACTACGAGTTCAAGGTCTTGCCATTTGAACTCACTATTGCTTCATCCACTTTTCAAGCCTTGATGAATGAAGTCTTTCAGTCACATCTAAAAAAATTATGCTAGTATTCGTTGATGATATTTTGGTACCTATTATCAAGATCAGTTGGTGCATCTCCATACCACCTTCTCATTATTAATATCGCACAAACTCTTCGCTAAGATGAATCAATGTCGTTTTTAGACAGTCTGAGTTATAATACTTGGATATAATTGTTAGATCATTGCTCGGTCAAACTCACAAGTGTTGTTATCTCAAAATTGTTGTCAAATTTAGTTGTCAACATTATATCTTGATTTCTAGTCTACAATTAGTTAAGTCTAGGTCTAGGATAGTGTAGTTGAGAAACGAACCAGTCATCATTTACGTTCTATCATTTGAAGGCGAAGATCAACCGAAGCTTTTGTAGAACTTCATCAACAAAAGGTAAGTGAAGACTGAAACACCTATTTCTCAAGTTATATTCACTATTCTATCCTTGAGATGTTTGTCGCATAACTAATTAGACTAGCTTGCATATGCAAGAATTTCGAGTCGAGAACTAATTATTTAGTTTACGAATTTCTCAAAATATAATGACTAAGCTTAATGAATATTTGTTCGTACTTTATCAACTTCACTGGAGAACAATTTATTGTTCAGAACCAAATCTTGATTCAAGTTTATCATTCGAAAATAGCCTAGAATAGTGATATGTGTCATTGATGTTATTCAGAAATGTTTAGAATTCATTTAGAGAAATATAAAACTACTATATTCGGAATGCAAGACAACGTCAGTCAAACAAACTGAGAAAATTTTTATATGTCTGAAGCCGTTTTACATGTACTCGTACACGTAGAAGAGTAGCTATATATCGAATTTCGGATTTGTGTGATACGCATATTCGTATGCACATCATGGGAAAATCTATTTGTTTCGTGATCCGGATAGGTATGCATATTCCTATGCAAACCATTTTGGAACTTTGGTAAGGGAACCGAGTTAAATTATTCAAATCGGTATGCGAATCAATACAATTATATGTTCTAGAACCAGTTTAGTACCCAAAACAGTACGCAAACTGAAAAGGTTTTGTGAACTCCGAAACCGGTGAAGGTCTTAACTCTTAAGTTTGCAATCCGGTACATGAACTGAAAAAGTTCTGTCAACTCCGTAACTTAGTGTTGCACCTAAGTTTGCAAACCGGCACGTGAACTGAAAAAGTTTTGTCAACTCCAGAACTCGGTTTTGCTTATAAGTTTACAAACCGGTCCGCGTACCTTGACTCAGCCGATTCACGAACTACTCAAGTATTTGTACTTTGTTCATTTACCAACTATGTCAATTATGATTCAATTGCGATTAGATTATTTCTCTGAGGTAATTTGTATTTGATCAATTCTCTAATTAACACTAGACTTTTTTTTATCACATGATTGTGACTCAAGAAAAATGTCTTTGCGTTCATGGAAATGAGTGTTAAGCTTTTAAGTTCAAACCGGCAAGTTTCGGCTAACCATGTTGAACATAGTCTTTGTACACGGTTCGGTTACGGTTTACCAAACCAGAGTGTATATCTTGTTTATGTGAATAAGATTCAAAGTTTTCATTTAACGCCGAATATTGTTTACTTGGTTCAAAAGCTATCTTAGCTTAAATTTGAAAGTATGTATAATGGGAACTCTTGGCAACTGGGATCTTTGAATCGTGACACTACTTTTTGGTGTGTCCTAGTTATATCTAGAGTCGTCCTCTCTAAAAACCCTTTTAGGGTTTAACGTCTCTCAAAGACTTCATTAGGATTGGTGAAGCCAGGTCCGGTTATCTTTTGTCTTAATAACTTGAGCATCCTGATCTTGTTCGATCGTTGATTTATCACTTGAACAAGATAGATAGAAATCACAAAATTCTCTTCGTCTCAACCTTTGTGATTCCGCAAGTTTTATACTTGTGAGGTGAATAATAATCTAGGTTGCACTTCGGGTTGCCTAAGTCCGGATTTTGAGGATAACCAGAATTTTGTCAAGTTGTTATCAATTTCCATCACCTGGATCTTACGTTTGATCTGATCATCCGTTTCGATCATAAATCAGGAAATCAATTATATGCTTAATCTGTGGGAGGCATATTTAGTTTAAAGTCTTCAATTGAGTTGAAGAAAAACTTAGTTGGTGTGACGTAATCTAAGGGAATCAATTGCGCAGAGTCCTGCTGGGATTCAAGCGCGATTGTACCTTAATCAGTGAGATACCTTTTAGGGATCAACTACATTCCATACCGAAGTTAATTGGAAGTAGGCTAGTGTGTATATAGGCTTATATAATACAGTTTAGTGTTCAATCTGGATAAACTAAACACAATTCCGAGAGTAAAAACTCAATCAAGGAAAATGTCTAGAGTTATATCTCTATCTCTCTTGTGATTAGAACATTTACATAATTGAATCCGTGAACCTAACTACAAAGAGGATTCTTGGACGGTACCAAAGACCAATATCCAAGGATCAATCAAGTCTTATCCAACAAACAAGGTCATACCTATCTACTGTGATTGATCAACGCACAACCTGCGATATTTCAATTATAAAGATAAACAATATAATGCGGAAAATGAAATAACACAGACACCAGAAATTTTGTTAAGGAGGAAACCTCAAGTGCAGAAAAACCCCGGGACCTTGTCCAGATTGAACACAAAACTGTATAAGCCTCTACAGACACTAGCCTACTACCCATTAAATTCTGTCTGGAATGTAGTTGAACCTTAAAAGGTATCTTACCAATTAAGGTACAGTCGCCCTTTAATCCCACCAGGACTCTCTGCAATTTATTCCTTTAGATGACGTCACACCAACTAAGAGTTGCTTCAACTCAATTGAAGACTTTAAACCAAATCTGCCTCCCACAGATTAAGCATATAATTGATTTCCTGATTTATGATCGAAAGGGATGATCATATCAAACATAAGATCCAGGTGATAGAAATTGATAGCAACTTGACAAAAGTATGGCTATCCTCAAAATCCGGACTTATGCAACCCGAAGTGTAACCTAGATTATTATTCACTCACAAGTATAAAACTTGCGGAATCACAAAGGTTGAGACGAAGAGAACTTTGTGATTTCTATCTATCTTGTTTAAGTGATAAATTGACGATCGAACAAGATCAAATACTCAAGTTATCAAGACAAAAGATAACTGGACCTGGATTCACGAATCCCAATGAAATCTTTGATAGACGCTAAACCTTAAAGGGTTTTCGGAGAGGACGACTCTAGATACAACTAGGACAGACCAAAAAGTAGTGTCACGATTCAAAGATCCCAGTTGCCAAGAGTTCCCCTTATATAGACATTCAAATATAAGCTAAGATAGATTTTGAACCAAGCAAACAATATTCACCGTTAAATGAAAACTGTGAAACTTATTCACATAAACAATATATACACTCTGGTTTGGTAAACCGTAACCGAACCGTGTACAAAGACTATGTTTAACATGGTTAGCCGAAACTAGCCGGTTTGAACTTAAAAGCTTAACACTCATTTCCATGAACACAAAGACATTTTTCTTGAGTCACAATCATGTGATCAAAAAAGTCTAGTGTTAATTAGAGAATTGATCAAATGCAAATTATCTCGGAGAAATAATCTACTCGCAATTGAATCATAATCGACATAGTTGGTAAATGCACAAAGTACAAATAATTGAGTAGTTCATGAATCAGCTGAGTCAACATACACGGACCGGTTTGCAAACTTATAAGCAAAACCGAGTTTCAGAGTTGACAGAACTTTTTCAGTTCATTTACCGGTTTACAAATTTAATACCTTCAACGATTCCGGAGTTCACAAAACCTTTTCAGTTTGCTTACCAGCTTGGGTACTAAACTGGTTCTAGAACATAGAACTGTATTGGTTCGCATACCAGTTTGAATACTTTAACCCGATTCCCTTACCACAGTTCCAAAATGGTTTGCATAGGAATATGCATACCTATCTGGATCACGAAACAAACAGATTTTTATCATGATGTGCATACGAATATGCGTATTACACAAATCTGAAAGTCGATATATAATTACTCCGCTACGTATACGAGTACATGTAATACAGCTTCATACATATAACAGTTTTCTCATTTTATAAGATGGATAACACTGGCTTGTATTCCGAATATAGTAGTTCTATATTTTTCTAAATTAATTGGAAACATTCCTGAATAACATCAATGACACATATCACTGTTTCAGGCTATTTTCGAATGATAAACTCGAATAAATATTTGGTTCCGAACAATAAATTGTTCTTCAGCGAAGTTGATCAAGTATGAACAAATGTTCATTAATCTTAGTCATTATATTTCGAGAAATTCGTAAACTAAATAATTAGTTCTCGACTTGAAATTCTTGCCTATGCAAGCTAGTCTAATTAGTTATGCGACAAACGTCTCAAGGATAGAAAAGTGAATATAACTTGAGAAATAGGTGGTTCAGTCTTCACTTAACTTTTGTTGATGAAGTTCTCCAAAAGCTTCAGTTGATCTTCGCCTTCAAACGGTAGAACGCAAATGATGACTTGTTTGTTTCTCAACTACACTATCCTGGACTGGGACTTAACTAATTGTAGACTAGAATCAAGATATAGTTTTGACAACTAAATTTGACAACAAGCTTGATATAGCAACACTTGTGAGTTCGACCGAGCAATGCTCTAACAATCTCCCCTTTTGTCAATTTTAGTGACAGAACTATTAATACATACGGATAACAAAAATAAAGCTTCGAAAAACTCCTCGATCCATCATGCCTTGATTTCCTTGGTTTCTTCAACTCTCCTTGAACTCTTCGTTATTTCAAGTTGCAATGATTCTGAACGTGTTCAACTCAACATCGTTGTTGTTGAAGATCTGTAGCTATAACAAGAATTCGTCGTTATACATAAACATAGTATTATTATCTTCTCTCCTAAGTTCAATTGTATCTCAACTCTAAATTAATACTATGGTTATATGTTTCTCCCTCTTAATTAATACTTACATCTTTTTACAATAGGTGAAACCTATTGCTAAATGATTCACTCCCCCTTACATAATGATTCGTAAACCATATGTATGTAGTATGAAACTACTAAATAATTCTCCCCCTTTTGTCAATAAAATTAACAAAGATACGAAAAATGCGGGATCATAATGAACACAATAAAAAGATATCTCAAGTTTTAAAGAAGATAGAGATACTACTGTTTGAGGGTGAAAACAGTTTCTGCTGATTTTGGTAATTTCGAGTGTGTGGGTGAGAAACGGGTCTAAACCCTAAAAAATGTACTGCAAGAGAGTACTTTGATTCGAGAGATCAATCTGTACAAATCCATCCTAAACCAAGAAATGGTCGTTCCAGACTTGCTTCGGTCACAAAGTGAAGTAGAAGGGTTGGTCTAGGGAGGGAAGCGAAGAGAGTGTTGGGACCAGAATAGTTGATTCGGGAAGAGTAGTTGTTGTATCAGAAAGTGGAAAGCTAACAGATGGGAAAGCTAACAAGTGATTTCTGAGTGTTGTATTCTCCTGACCAAAAACTTGTTTTTTGGTGGAAATAGGTGAGACCTATTTATACAAGTCGCAACAAAACGTACCCTGGCCTCGTAAGAAGCGGAAACGGTTGAGTAGTGGAAGAGAATGGTAACGGGTAATGCCTGAAATTGATGTTTCCATAATGAAGGATACGTTTCACCATTATTTCATGTCATTGCTAACCGACTTACTCTTATGACACTTTCTTGTAACGGGCGTATTACACGCCGCACGCTGTAAACCGACAGACCAATACCCTGATGAGCATCCCCCAGTTTGTGACATGTCTTGATGTCTCGAGTGTTTTCGTGGAAAACGTGTAGGGTGTTGCTATTGTTTGGCAAGTTAAAATTGAGAGGCTTGCCGGTTCGGTGGCGACCTTCGACGGCCGAGATTTTGCATCTTGAGAGGAAGGGTAGCCGTGACCAAAGAGTTGGCAGCGTAGCCAAAAGGTTGCCACAAGTCGTGTGGTTTGGTGGAAAGCTTGTACGACTGAGATCTGTGTCTCAGGAGGAGGGGTAGTCGTTGATTGTTGCAACCCTCTATTTGAAATCAAGAAGCATGGAGGCATGGCCGGCATGGCTCGTGCATGCTCTTGACGCGGCCAAATTAGGGTTTGGCACAAATCGCGGAATTTTGGCATCGCAGCCAAGAGGTTGCGAAAAATATTTTGGTTTGGTGGCAAGTTTGTATGGCTGAGATTTGCATCTCAGAAGGAGGGGTAGCCGTCGATTGTTGCAACCCTCCGTTTGGAAGCCAGCGGCATGGAGGCATGACTTTGGCATGTCTTAGGCGCGGCCAAATTAGGGTTTGGCATAAACCGTGGAATTTGGCATTGGGCCAGAAGTTGCCACGCGTTTGGTGGTGAACTTGTATGGCTGAGATCTGCATCTCAGGAGGAGGGGTAGCCGTTGATTTTTGCAACCCTCTGTTTGGCAGCCAGCCGCATGGAGGCATGGCCGTCATGGCTTTGGCATGTTTTAGGCGCGGCCAAATTAGGGTTTGGCATAAACCGTGGAATTTGGTATTGGCCAGAAGTTTCCACGCGTTTGGTGGCGAACTTGTACGGCTGAGATCTACATCTCAGGAGGAGGGGTAGCCGTTGATTGTTGCAACCCTCCGTTTGGCAGCCAGCGGCATGGAGGTATGGCTGTCATGGCTTTGGCATGGTTTAGGCACGGTCAAGCTAGGATTTTGGCATAGTTTTAGGCGCGGCCAAAATTAGGGTTTTGGCATAGTTAGGCGCCACCAAAAGTTTCCACGCGTTTGGTGGCGAACTTGGACGGCTGAGATTTGCATCTCAGAAGGAAAGGTGGCCGTTGATTGTTGCAACCCTTCGTTTGGAAGCCAGCGACATGGAGGCATGGACGGCATGGCTTTGGTGCGCAGGTGTGGCTAGCATGGTTGGTATGCCTTTGGTGCGGAGATGTGGCCGGCTTGGCATGCCATTGGCACGGTGGTGCGGCTGGCATGGTTGGCATGCCTTTGGCGCGGAGATGTGGCTGGCACGGCATGCCATTGGCACGGTGGTGCGGCTGGCATGTTTGGCATGCCTTTGGCGCGGAGATGTGGCTGGCATGGCATGCCATTGGCACGATGGTGTGATTATGTATTTTCAAATGTTGTTGTAGATAGTGGTTAAAACGGGTTCTTTTCGAACTTGTGAAGGTAACTCTTTTTTTTTTAAGATTTAAACAAATAAATAAATGAAGGAAATTAATAGTAATGTCAAGATTTTAGAAAGATTAAGGCTCAGGATTCATTATTACTTCAAGTTGATTGGTTATAAATAATATTTCAGAAATTATTATTAAGCTCTTTTTCTTATTAAATCACTTTTTAATTTAAAAGGTGTCCAAATATTAAGTTGTAATCCTTAAGCATGATTTATCAAAGAATTATTCTAAGCATAAAACATCAAACTGATTCACAACTAATTAAGAAAACCATTTTATCCTTTTTTTTTATATTTATCCAAGTGAATTAAATAAAGTAAATAATTAAAGAAATTATAAATAAAAATATTACCAATCAAACATGAGTGAATAGATCCTCCATTGCCTCAATCACCAAGAATTTAGCCTCTCATCATGTTGGAAAAATACTCAAAAGATTTTATTAATGCTCAAAAGTTGAGTACAAATGATGAAATAAAAAGAAATCGTTTTAAGACTGTCCTTTGCGACACACAGGAAGCGTAAGGAAGAACGGCACTTCAGAAGTGCTGTAAGCTCGTCGCGGGAAAGGAACTAAGAATTTTCGCAAATATGCGACACTAATCAACGACTTTCCTGGACTGTACAACGTTCTTCGTGTTCTTCCTTTGACATCAGCAGAACGTTTTCTCAGTCGACTCTTCTGGTGATTCTCTCGGCTCTAAATCTCTCCCAATCCCGTGCTAACCTTTCCCAAACTGTTTTGCCTTGTATTTATAGTGTTTCAGGACCAAAAATCCCCTCATTTATTGCGTATATTCTCCATTTAATCCGAATATTCCTTGCTGCCCATAATAACGATAATTTCCATTTTTAAGCCCATGCGCGCGTTAGATTTGATCCTGCACGCTCTAGTTAGACTTCTCCACGTCTCAGCACTCTTCTAACGCTAGTATAACTCCTCCATGCACACAAGAACTTCAATTTTGCTCGTGTTACAGTACACGTGCTCTGTTTTGGGTGTGTGAATCATCACGCGTTTTCCAGCCAATTCCGATCGAACCCACTGCCCAAAATGTGTTCCTTAACCTATATCACATCTCTCTATCAAATTTCAGCCATTGAATCGACCCGTAACCCCTTCATTTTTGTGATCAAACTTCTGTCAGTTGAGAATTTCATTTCCCGCCAAAAAACAGTTTTCAAACGAAGAAGAAAGGGTGTCCCCCTATCCTGAACTGTGGTGCGAATAGCAGGTGTCCACTGAGGTGCCCCTTGACCGATAGTGAGAGTCCGAATAACAATTGTCCTTCAAGGGTGCCCCGGGCAACTTTTCGAGCCGAATTTTCCAAAAATGTTTATTTCCTAAAAATACATAAAAACACAATATTAGTACAAAAATAGAGTTCCAACAATACGGACATTGAGGACAAATTAGACACAAAAATGTGTCTATCAAATACCCCCAAACTTATTATTTGCTAGTCCTCGATCAAAACTAATATTGAAAATAAAATCCTAACTCACTAGGTGTCCCTAGTGACCGAGTTAATCTCGGGAGGGTTTACCAGAGGTGTACCCACAAAACCAATACTCCAGACCCTAGCTATCTACAAAGAACCTTGGAAGGCACTAAAGAATCTCCTTGGTTGACATACTTATTGACTACAAGAAGAAGTACCCTGATGCGAAATTCCAATTGATGTACACGAGTTTGCACTCAAGCATACTAAAATTCATATATAAGTCTACTCAGATAGTTGCACTATGGACATCATATTCGGAGTCAAACTAATCACATGGAAAGATTAAGAGATGGATATAGAAAAACATAGATGGTTTTGATGTTTACTAAGTGCACGGCGTTTCCCATATCTGTCTGAAGGCCTCCGCCAAAATGAACCTATCCTAATGGATTGAGATACTAGTCTGACTAATATCAACACAACTGGCATATACAAGGGAACCAGTGAATGATAATCCTAACTCTAGGTCAACACAGCTGGCATATACAAGGGTACCAGTGGTCGACTTTATTGAATTTATTCCTTTCGGTCAAATGGTCTGGTCTCAAAAAAATTTCTCTTTCTTTTTTTTTTCATCTTTTTTTTTTGTATCTCAATCACTCTAATTCACCCTAGCATTGGTAACAACTTGAATCGTGAGCCCCACCTAATCACTTAGAGTAACATAGTTTAAAAACAAAATAAAAATAGAAGTGAAAAGGACTCAACGAGATATGGTGAAACTATCATGTTATTTCTAACACCTGAGCTCTGTGCTTTTATGAATAGACTCTTTAGATGTTGCCATCTAATCAGATTGGTTCCTCAACTCCTACAATCAAAATGCTTCCATCCACTTAGATTGGTTAGTGCCATCCTTAATAGGCATAAATTTCTAGGCTCTGGAGTTTATTTATTCATACTGCAACTAAAAAGTTTTTCCCATACCCCCAAACTTAAATCTAACATTGTCCTCAATGTTCTAAAGATGAAATTAAAAGCATGAAAAAGGAGAAACTGTTACCATTTGAAGCAAAAGAGATAAGGAAAGATATTATCGTGTTGCATGAGATTGGGTTACCTCCCAAGAAGTGCTAAATTTAATGTCTTCAGCCAGACTTAGGAAAGATTAGTCACCTCGAATCATATAGTAACAGTCGAAATAACTGCGGGTCTTCAAAACCAAATAG
The DNA here is from genome assembly GCF_003573695.1 of Papaver somniferum. Lineage (NCBI taxonomy): Eukaryota > Viridiplantae > Streptophyta > Magnoliopsida > Ranunculales > Papaveraceae > Papaver > Papaver somniferum. Next base: position 266,317 of record NW_020622381.1, on the reverse strand, counting down.
AGATGACCAAAGAAAACTGCAATAAACCAAGAAAATGAACAAGACTAGCAACCCCTTACCTAGTTTCCTGATTAAGATATCTATATCTAATTGTGGTTCAGGTTCAGGTTCTATAAAAGGGTCTAAATATATTTCTTTAGGCTGCAACTCCTCAAAATTGAGATCCGAATTATTAGGTCCTAGAGTCTGTAAATACTCAAATAAGAACTTAGAAGCACATAATAATAACCTAAATAATTGAGGATCCTCTAAGTCAATCAGGTTTGACTTACATAATTGACCACAGTGAGAGTAGTGGTCATTCTTAAGAAAATGTGTCGATTCTAATATCCTAAAGCATTTAGGTTTAGTCTCACAACTTAATATTCGACACATTTGGAATATAAACGTTCCCACAGTTGGAAGAAAACTATTTGGTGGGAAAACAAAGTCAATCTGGGGATCATAGCCTGGGCAAACCACATCTACCAGAGGATGGGTTTCTAACGACTGAACTTCTTCCTGGACATCATTAGGTTCGGGAAAACGAGTATGAAGGTAATCTTGTAAAATTGTCGAGGCAGAGATATCAAGTCCTAAGTGAAGGGACTTTCTGAGAGTTAAAGGTAAGGCACTAGGATGGTGATAATCACCCCCAAACTTAGAGTTTTCAGTGTCTCTAGATAGACTAGTTACAATCTCCCTAATTTCTGGATCATTAGATTCTTGAAAATGGTTAATTGATTCTTCTAATTTATTATCAGGTAGTGCATCTTTACTCATCTCTACGGGTATATCTTCTTCATCTAATACTATTATTTCTAAGTCGCTAGACTCTAAAACAGCATTTTCGGAATAAACCCGTTCCTCTAAACCACTATCGGCTTCGTAATCAAAAGGAAAAACTACATCGTCTAAAACGGTGGTATCCCTAATCAAATCCTCGTCCTTTTGAATAGGTGAATAATCATAAAAATTATTTGGATTTGAACTAGAAATAATATAATCATTATAAAGCTCAATTGGATTAATAGATTCCTGATCACTATGCCTACATATTTCAGATTCTTCATTACTGCTATCCTCATCATCATAATAGTACAAAGATGATTGCACCTTATCTAAATAAGTAGTGTCTTTAATTTTAGCCTCGTCCTTTATTACGCAAATATTCACTATTGATATCAAGGGTAGAATTAGAAACCCTATTTTGGAAATTTAGATTATTTCGAGCAGCATTAGCTAACTGTTCATTTTCTGCCTCTAGACGTGCCTGAATTTCACTGAGCATAACACTTATACGTTCACCACTCTCGTTTATCATCTCAGAATATCGTGTACACTCTTCTTTTGAACTATTCATTGCAACTAAACGTCTATACGTCCTTTCAATCCGTTGTTGGGTCTCTTCTAGAGATGGAACAGGTTCAGAAATATCATAATCAGGACTAGTTTCCAAAAACGAGTAACCAGTACTACAGTGTTCCTGATTTTCTTGCTCGTAAGACCAATTCGCGTGTGGATAGTAATTGGGCTCACCATGGTATGAACCATAACCTTGAAAAGGTTGGCGTTCCCAACTACTATTCCCACCATGGTCATAAAAATGATGATGTCTATATTCAAATTCAGATCGATACTCATTGTATTGGCTTCTATCATACCAGTTCGACATTCTTAATTGCAAGGGAATTCTACACAATCACAAACAAGGCTGACTCGACCAAATCAAACCTATAAAATCTAGCAAACAATAAGCATGATGGCTCCACTTAGATTGTTTCTAGACCAGCTTCTATTCCTTCGAAAAGGAATTCGTTACAATTTGAGCACACCCCTCTGGAATCAATCCGCGTCAAAGTAAGTTGAATTGAGGCGAGGGAAGCTCAGTGGAGCTTTGATACCCAAGGCCTCACCGCTATCACAAGGCGGCGCAGTCACGCATTCAACTCACAGAAACCATCATGAACTTTGAAGTGTGCTTAAAGAGCAACCAATATTTTTCGAACGAGTTTCCTATTAATCTCGTTACCCTATCGGTCTCTTTCTATTCCAAATTTTAAAGCTTGGGTTCGCGTTAGGTTTCGTTTTCCTAAGGCGGGCAAGAAGGGAGCGGTGATGAAATCCGAACCCTTGTCTTGTATTGGCCAGGCCTTGCCCTTTACTAGGAATTTAAAAACAGTCCAAATTCGTCCTCAATCAATGAATCACCTTAAGGAATACAGTGAACCCGATGACAGGAGATTCGCGAGTGTTTCGATGGACTTACCTCCCGAACCAGACGGGGGATGAACCGTTGAAGTCGACTCGGGCCACGACTCCTATGTCATGTACGAACCCGAGGGGCCGAGACGATATAGTAATCGTCGTCCTTCCCTGCACACAGTTTATATAATTATTTTTTTAATAATAATACCCTTCCGTAGGGTTAAAAAAAAGAATAAAATCAAATTGTCCAGAATAAAGTCCAAATAAAAAGTCCAAAAATTACAAAAATTATGAAAGATAAAGCCTATTTACAAATCCTAAAAAAATAAAAATATTACCAATCAAACATGAGTGAATAGATCCTCCATTGCCTCAATCACCAAGAATTTAGCCTCTCATCAAGTTGGAAAAATACTCAAAAGATTTTATTAATGCTCAAAAGTTGAGTACAAATGATGAAATAAAAAGAAATCGTTTAAAGACTGTCCTTTGCGACACACAGGAAGCTTAGGGAAGAACGGCACTTCAGAAGTGTTGTAAGCTCATCGCGGGAAAGGAACTGAGAATTGTTGCAAATATGCGACATGATAGACACATTTTTGAGTCTAATTTGATCTCAATACTATATATTGTTGGCACTCGATTTTGTACTAATTTTGTTATTTTATGTATTTGTAGGTATTTTTTTGGAAATAAATTTTTTTGGAAAATTCGGCTCGAAAAGTTGATTTTGGCACCCGGAGGACAAGTGTTATTCGGACTCTCGCTTTTGGATAAGGGGTAACCTAATTACTAAGGGGCACCCCCAGGTCACCCCAGGTCACCCAAGGCAGCTGCTATTCGCACACCAGTTCAGGATAGGGGGACACCCCTCTTCTTCATTTGAATATCGATTTTGGCGGGAAAAATGTTCACAGCACAGGAGAATTTTCGATCGAAGAAATAAAGTAGTGGCAGGCCGATTCAATGGCTGAAACTCATTGGGTATCTTCTTATGGGCTAGAAAGGAAGGTTATGGGTCTTTAGATCGATCAAATTTGTCTAAATAACTCACAAGAAGAAATCAGGGCAGCACGAGCATAATAAGAACAGTTCACGGGATTACGTGATTTGGAGAAGATTTTTAGCGTGTTAAGTGCATGATTGATGTCCCGAGCAGTAGGAAGGAGTGTGTAGTTGTTAAACAAGGAAAGAAATACAGCTTATAACGCGTGGAGAATCATTTCAGAGAAGAAAATATTCGGAAGATATTTTCTTTAAACACCGAGTAATGAAGATTATATGGAGTAATTGAGGGAGACTCAACGAGCTGTAGGTGTATAAATATGTTCCCTTGGAGTACTAGAGAGGTTGTCGAGAGTTGGGGGTCGAGCATAGCCTCTGAGGAGCAGAAACAATCGATATCCAGGAACGGGTTCTGCTGCTGCTGCTGCCATTAAAGAGCTTGAAGAACACGAAGAACAGACTATCCAGGACAGTCTTATTTTCAGCAGCACCAACAGCAGTAGGCTTGTGTCGTTGTTTACAGCATCAAAGTATTGTCGTTGTTTTCTGGACGCTCAGCGTGGGTCGTAGATCCACTGTTTTTATCCTTTTTCAATCTTTTGAACTCCTTGTGAGCTTGAATTATTATTTTGAGTGTGTGTTTGATATGAATAGCTAAACCCCAATACTGGGATGAAGGAGGAAGCCTTATTTCACACTTGGGTAATTATTTAATTCTTTTCATGACTTTTGCATTAATTTTAATTGAAATTATGATTTAAATTAATTAGTTGTGATTTGATTTGATGGGTCATGCTCAGCTTAGATGATTTGATGTCCCATGCTTAACATTTACACCTAATATTTTGAGAATCAATCTTGGCAATAAATTAGAGTCGATATATTTAATATATTTTTCGAGCTATTATTGATAAAAGAATTATTATTTGAACCTTAAGAAATGAAATTGGCGGAATCCTAGTCCCAGTACCTCTCGCCCATTGTGACAAATATTGTGTATATATTTTTATTTTTAAATCTTTACAAGTCCGAGCAACGAACTTTTACTACCACTTTCAATATTACAACACGACACTAATCAACGACTTTCCTGGACTGTACAACGTTCTTCGTGTTCTTCCTTTGACAGCAGCAGAACTTTTTCTCTGTCGACTCTTCTGGTGATTCTCTCGGCTCTAAATCTCTCCCAATCCCGTGCTAACCTTTCCCAAACTGTTTTGCCTTGTATTTATAGTGTTTCAGGACCAAAAATCCCCTCATTTATTGCGTATATTCTCCATTTAATCCGAATATTCCTTGTTGCCCATAATAACGATAATTTTCCATTTTTAAGCCCATGCGCGCGTTAGATTTGATCCTGCACGCTCTAGTTATCCTTCTCCACGTCTCAGCACTCTTCCAACGCTAGTATAACTCCTCCATGCACACAAGAACTTCAATTTTGCTCGTGATACAGTACACGTGCTCTGTTTTGGATGTGTGAATCATCACGCGTTTTCCAGCCAATTCCGATCGAACCCACTGCCCAAAATGTGTTCCTTAACCTATATCACATCTCTCTATCAAATTTCAGCCATTGAATCGACCCGTAACCCCTTCATTTTTGTGATCAAACTTCTGCCAGTTGAGAATTTCATTTCCCGCCAAAAAACAGTTTTCAAACGAAGAAGAAAGGGTGTCCCCCTATCCTGAACTGTGGTGCGAATAGCAGGTGTCCAATGAGGTGCCCCTTAACCGATAGTGAGAGTCCGAATAACAATTGTCCTTCAAGGGTGCCCCAGGCAACTTTTCGAGACGAATTTTCCAAAAATGTTTATTTCCTAAAAATACATAAAAACACAATATTAGTACAAAAATAGAGTTCCAACAATACGGACATTGAGGACAAATTAGACACAAAAATGTGTCTATCATGGTGCGGTTGGCATGCCTTTGGCGCGTAGACGTGGCTGACATGGCATGCCATTGACACGATGGTGCGGATGGCATGGTTGGCATGCCTTTGGCGCGAAGATGTGGCTTGCATGGTGGTGCGGCTGGCATGTTTGGCATGCCTTTGGCGCGGAGATGTGGCTGGCATGACATGTCATTGGCCCGGTGGTGCGGTTGGCATGCCTTTGGCGCGGAGACGTGGCTGGCATGGCATGCCATTGGCACGGTGGTGTGGTTGGCATGCCTTTGGCGCGGAGATGTGGCTGGCATGGTGGTGCGGTTGGAATGTTTGGCATGCCTTTGGCGCGGTGGTGCGGCTGGCATGGAATGCCATTGGCACGGTGGTGCGGATGGCATGGCATGCCATTGGCACGGTGGTGCGGATGGCATGGCATGCCATTGGCACGGTGGTGCGGCTGGCATGGCATGCCATTGGCACGGTGGTGCGGCTGGCATGGTTGGCATGCCTTTGGCGCGGAGATGCGGCTATTAGGGTTTAGCGTGTCGAAACCTTAGTTTAAAATATGTGGCACGCGTGATTGGCACGTTTGGCTAGCATGCGCGGCTGGCATGTGTAGAGATGATGCCAGTCAGTACCGAGGGTTCTGCCATGGAGCATGGCATATAAAAAAGGTACCCCGGTAATTTTAAGCAGACATGTTGAATGGTTCAATAAATGTGCTAGTGGCGACATTATTACTCAAGTGTGACGTCACTGTCTGACTAAGGTTTTACGATTTTAACCCTAAGCTAAAAACCACCATCAACAACTACATAATAACATAGTTAAAATGCAACTCTTCAGATCAACTTATTTAGATGATTTCACATAGTAACAAATACTTAGGGCTCATCCCAGGAGATTAAAAAGATACAAGCATCCCCTTTAAATTTTCACAACCACACTCCCCAAAAAGATATAGCAATTAAGCACAAGTTCATTTAAGAACTCTCCACCATAAAATATCATTCCCAAGATAACAACATGATTGACCTTGCTTTTGTGAAAAAGAAGAATTTTGGCGGACATTAACAAGTCACAAGGATTTTATCCATAGTATCGACATAAATTAATCTCAAGGCCACTTATGAACAAAGAGACAATTTTACTCAATTTTACTCAACATAAGAGAATCTTACGGAGTGTGTCAAGCAGCAAAACACGAAAGTGTGATCACAAGAAGATCAATACTGTGAGAATAATCTCAAAGATTTTGTTCTATTCTCCATTTGTAAAAACATAATAGATTTAATTTCTGAGCATATATGAAATATTAGCTTGATTCACGAGAACGTAAATGCACAAATATTTCATAAGATTTTTGCAATAATTAAACCAATAATGATTACACACTGCAAGTTCATCTTCCAACAACTCTAGAATTTAAATAAATAAATATAAAAACAGGCAATATGAAAACGTTGGAAATAGCTATGTGTAATCACAATTTTTTCTATACCAAATCCTAGTTATCCTTCTCAAGAATAAAATCCTCAAAAGAAGTTTCCTAGATAAAAAGACCATTTTTGGGAAAATTCGAGAATAATCCTACTACTGTTTTAGCTGAACTTCATATGAATTTGGCACATTTAACAATATAATTGAAGGATAACATATTTCAAATCTAAAATACCATCAAAGTTATTACAGCCGTAATAGTTTCAACACAAGAAGTTCAAAAGGAAAACAGTCATAACATAAGAAAATATGATAAAGAAATTAAATATGCCTGATTGCGATAGAAATCCTCAGCAATCCTACAAATTGGTTCTGCCAAATATGGATGAACATTCAAGGCATAGTCCAGCTGCTCCTGCATGCAGTCAATTCTTTGTTGAAAAATAGCAACTTCAGGGTTTTGAGCCGGGTTTCTACTCATCTTTTCAATGTTGTCCATGGTCAAGGATTTTGGGCCTCCAATACTGGTTCCAAAAGGTGGAATGATGTTCTGACTGCAAATCCTTGTAATGAGGCAAGGAAATCCTGGAGTCTTCTTAGGAATCTGTCGTACACTTATCATCTGGCGAATAATAAGTCCACAGAAATCAATGTCTCTCCCTTGTGCAATGTAATAAACCAATTCAACAAGTGATCTGGTCCACCACAACTTGTCAATGGTGTTAGGCATCAAGTTTTCCACAACCAATTTTCCAGACGCCTTTAGGAATAACTCAGCATCATTGATGTTGATTTTCCCATCCTTCTAAGGTACAGGTTTTGCAAGTAGGAGAATAGCAAGCTCACTATGGGTGGGTCTCAAGTTTTCTGGTTGAGGAACTTGGAAGGTACAAATCCGTGGCAAGGCTAGGAGTTCAACAACTACTTGTCGATTCACAAAAAAAGTCTTATTGTTGACTAAGGTTTTGAAAGAACAGTTAACAGTATCAGGCTCATGTAAGTTTGCATAAAATTGGGACGTCATTTCTAAGTGTGTTGTTCCCATAAGATGGAGAATTATACCCCATTCATGATGACTAAAAAACCCTGGAAGGTATTCTACCTTAAGTTTTCATGCATCATGTATTCTTTCCATAATGTGAGTTTTGGTGTTATATTCCATATAGAGGTCACAAGTAGCTTTGTTGATGAACTTATGATTTGGTATGACTAGTTTTTACTAATTGGTGTAACCAATCCTAAGTAATCACCGTGTGATGGTATGATCAATCCTTGTAATTGGTGTGACTGATTCTAGTAATTGGTGTGATCGATCATGAGTATGTGTAACTGATCCTTGTAATTGGTGTAACCGGTCCTGGTAACTGGTGTGACCGATCACAAGCAATACCATATCAATATGGAACTGATCCTTGTAACTGGTGTAACCGATCCTAGTGACTGGTGTGACCGATCACAAGTATTTTCATAAGTAGGTATAACCGATCCTAGTGATTGGTAGAACCGATTGAACCCATGTATGTGAATTGGTATTTGATCATTCACATAGTAGTCTTGGAAAACAGGTCAACCAATTCTAAACTTGTTTGGAAGTTTGGTATAACCGATTCCAAGAATGCAAATCCATGAAAATATGAAATAAGGATTTGCAGTGAAAAAATGTCAACATACTTTGAACACATACAATAACTCTTACCATTTTTGTTCAAAATATTCCTTAGTTACTCAAGGAAATCATGTGCCGAGATAAATTAAGAATCTTTTAATTAAGGTTTTTGGTTTTATATGCTTTAATTACCAACAATTAAATGCATATCTCTAGAGAATAAAAATTAGTAATGTGCATTTACTAATTGAAGATTTTATATTGAGAGATTTCAGAATTATTGGACAAGCATTTATTGGAATTGTGAAAACCAAATTTTTTCATTCATTGCATATCTTGAGAATATTTTCGGTTTTGGAAATTCCTTGGTGTCCAGACATCCTTGGTCTATAAATACCTAATTTTGCATTTCTAGCAAACTATCCTAAGATCCAGGCAAACTTCATTTCTTGTTGTTTCTGGTGGAGCCGTCTATTCGGAGAGGAAAGTATCCTAATTAGGTGAAATATCTTACGACCGCTTGTTTAAAGACTTCTGTGGGATCAAGAAGCTCTACGAGTACCGTTGGTTGGAAACTAGAAAATTGCAGTGTTATTAGTTTTCAATTGATTTGATTGACTAACAGTTCTTGAAACATTGATTGCACCTAGTTTGTTTGTTCTTGAGAATCTTCTCTTCTGATATAAGATTCACTCAAACTAGATCGAAGCATCGACGGGATCTTTAGAAATGTTGTTAGATCTAAAGACATCTTGTGATAATCCATTGTTGACAGACTCCGTTCTATGTGTGATTGATCACAATAGATTCAAGTGGTGTTGTGCAGGTTATTGAAGATTAAAGAAGATTTGAAGACGAAGAAGATTTCTTATTGGTTTTCATATCTAGTGAATTTGTGTGCACAAATATTGATCGGCTGGGATCCAACTAGAATCGGATTTATTCGATTGATTAGTAGCGTAAGATCAACATTCTCAATGTATATCTTTGAGATTTATTTTGGTTGAGTGTGAATCTATACTTGACTATTTCGGTAGTTAAAGTTATATTTATCTAATCAGACAAAGGAGTTTATTAGATTAAACATAAGAGACTTTGTCAACGACTCATCTAAATCTTATAGCAAAGACTGATTAGAGTGGTTACCAAACAAATTCTTCCTTTGATGTTTGGAATACTATCCAAAGAACTTGTTATTCATGTGCGTGACTCTACAAGTCGAAGGCGCAGAGATACTGAGGAAACTAAGTAGCTAGGGGTAGTCTGCTTGGTCCCAACTATACGAAGTTGGTTTAGATTTTGTATAACGGCTTAATTCTGAGAGTATTCAAAACTGAACTAGGTCCCGGGGTTTTTCTGCATTTGCGGTTTCCTCATTAACAAAATCTTGCCGTGTGATTTACTTTACTTTTTCGCAATTATATTTGTTTATATAATTTAAAGTAAATACACGTTTACGTTAACTCCGTTATACTTGATAGTGATATTATAGAGTATGGTTATTACCGAACCTATTATCAAGTATCACACTTTGTTTGTCGTATTGTCTCGATCTCGTATCCATAGACGATCACCCAAAGTGTGAATACCGAAGTTGTTGTATTGTCTCGACTTTATCTATAGACGATCACACTTGGTAAGAGGATTTATAGGTTGAAACAAAAAGATTGTGGTGTATTTGGGTACCTCGTATTTTCACTTACCATCCTTAATTTGATGGTCAGACAGAGAGGCCGATGAATGATTCTTTAGAAAACTACTTAAGATGTGTGATATGTCGTCAACCCATAAAATAGCATCAATGGCTTCCTCTAGCAAAGTAGTGGTACAATACAAGTTATCACACTAGCTTGAAAATGCCTCCTTTCAAGGGATTGTATGGTGACAATCCTTGACACATGAATTTTCCTACACATACATTACTTTTGTGGCATTAATGGAGGACCATATGAAATAAAGGATGTCATACAATTGATCTCCTTAAGAAAACACAACATAAATCACATGAGAGAATTGAATTCTTTGCTGACAATAATAGGGTGGATAAATCATTTGAGGTGGGGGATACAGTATGAAATTGCAAACTTATAAAGAAGCTTTAGTAGCCTTGCATAAGAATTTCAAGTAGTCTGCAAAATACTATGGACTTTTTCCAAATTTGCACTAGGTGAGTGATGTAGTTTTTTAAGTGGTAAAATAAAGTTCGTTCAACTCGGACTTGATGAGATTGGTTTAAGACTTAAAAATAAAATAAATAAAATATGTACACAAGTTTGTCACAAAATATCGAGAGAACTGGGACTTAGGATTTCACCATTAATCACATTCAATTGGTTCATATATTGATTCATAACACTTCTAGCTCTTTTATGGACTCTTTTCTTTGCCAAAGATAGATTTTGTAAAAGATTAATTGTAAATCATAAGCATGGTGCATCAAAAGCTCTAAGTCTAAGTATACACCATCAGACAAAATCACAAATAATTAATAAAAATCATAAATCAATTAAATCAATGCAAAAGTCATAGAGAATCAAATATAGTTACCAAATAATTGTGAAATAAGGCTTCCTCCGTCATCGCAATGTTGGGGTTTAGCTCTTCATGGTGAAAACACGCTCAAAACAATAACTCATGGCTGAATAGGTGTTTTATTGAAGAAAAATAGTATTACAGCACTGTAACAGATATAATTGTTACAGAGTCAACTGTTATAGAAATTGTTGCAAACTGAAGATAATAGTTACTAATGGACTGTTACAGGATTCTGAATTTAAGACCCTACAAAACTACTATCCTTTACAGCCTTATGTTCTTCAGCTTAGTCTTCTTCCTGCTGCTGCTGCAACTTCTTCTGCAGCTTGATTCTTAGCTCTTCCCCGTACCCCAAACTCCCGACCTCCTTATGTAACTCTCATACACCCTTTATATATCCAATAGGTGTAGAAAATCTCGAGAAAATCTTCACTATTCCTCCCTGGCAAGTCACGGACTTTTCTTCCCTGTAAATCTTCCTTACACGTTATTGATTGAATCGTAGATGTTCAAGACTCTTATTAGGATAGAAACAAATCAAAAGCAGATATTCACTTCCCACGTAATTTCCAAAAATATACCACACAAAACCCGAGTATTTCTTTCTTCCCCTGTTTTTGCAATAATCTTCTTTTCTTTCCTTTTTTCCGATTCTTAGACACGTACAATCCTTGGTTTAGTGAAGCGGATTATTCTCCCAAGAAAATCCCGAGATAATCTCTCATAAAAACTCGACCAGATTACTTAAAAACCAATCCCGAGAGTATCTCCTATGTGTTGTCGAATGGCACATGTAACTATCCTGTTTGTGTTGTAAGAACTCGTACCAAGTCAAAGTGACGAGAAAATCCAACAAAATCCCGACCAAATCTTCCCAGAAATTGTCGATATAAATCCGAGGAAAATACCATTTCCTGATTAACTAAAACTCAATATCCAACCAAAGTTCTTCGATTCCATCACCTATACCGACATTGGATTGCCAAAACAGGCTTATCCCATTAGAATCAGCATTTGAATCTCCTTGAAACTGGTCCAAATCATCAAGCCTAAATCTGCAGTTTGAAACACAATTTTCCCGCCTTTTTCTGAATTTGAAAGTTAAGGGATGAAGTGCCCCTATCCAAAATCCGAGTGCCTTTATCACAGTGGATGTCCCGGGGTGTAAATAGCAAGTGGGTTCCCCTTAGTAATTGAGTACCCCTTATCTAAATGAGGGGTGTATTTTGTGAATTTCTCCCACGAGCGCAAATACCACTTTTCGAGCCAATTTTGCCTCAAAAGCTCATTTCTCCAAAAACACCTACAAAGACATAAAATACCAAAATAAGTACAAAAATGGGTACTAACAATATAGAAAATTGAGATCGAAATAGATACATAAATGCGTCTATCAAATACACCTATACTTATTATTTGCTAGTCCTCGAGCAAATCTAGAAAATAAAATCTTAACTCACTGTCGCAGGCATCGTCGGTTGCATTTAGCGTATGCAACAGGCCTTTAAACCCCTAGGTGGCCCTAGTGGCCGAGTTATATTCTCGGGAGGGTTTACCAGAGATATACCCACAAAACCTTTACTCCAGACCCTAACTATCTACGCAGAACCTTGGAAGGCACTAAAGAATCTCCTTGGTTGGCATACTTATTAACTACAGGAGGAAGTACCCTGATGCGAAATTCCAATTGTTGTGCACGAGTTTGCACTCAAGCATACTAAAATTCATATATAAGTGACAGAGCTCTACTCAGATAGTCGCACCATGGACATCAATATTCGGAGTCAACAAATCACATGGATAGATTAAGAGATGGATATAAAGAAAAACATAGATGGTTTTGATGTTGACTAGATGAACGGTGTTTCTCATATATGTCTGAAGGCCACTGCCAAAATGAACCTATCCTAGTGGACTGAGATACTGGTCTGACTAATATCAACACAACTGGTATATACAAGGGAACCAATGATCGATATTCCTAATTCTAGATCAACTCAGCTGGCATATACAACGGAACCAGTGGTCGATTTTATTGAACAATTTATTCCGTTTGGTCTGAGGGTCTGGTCTCAATTTCTCTTTTTTTTTTTTTTTTTCTTTCCATAATAATCTTCTTCTTTTTTCTTTTTTTTTTTATATATCTCAATCACTCTATTTCACCCTAGCAGTGGTAACAACTTGAATCTTGAGCCCCACCTAATCACTTAGAGAAACATATTTTTAAAAAGAAAACAAAATAAAAACAGAAGTGAAAAGGACTCAACGAGATATGGCGAAACTACCATGTTATTTTTAACACTTGAGTTATGTGCTTTTATGAATAGACTCTTTAGATGTTTCCATCTAATCAGATTGGTTCCTCAACTCCTACAACCAAGATGCTTCCATCCACTTAGATTGGTTAGTGCCATCCTTAATAAGCATACATTTCTAGGCTCTGGAGTTTAATAATAATGCAACAAAAAAGTTTCTCTTATACCCCCAAACTTAAATCTAACATTGTCCTCAATGTTCTAAAGATAAAATTAAAAACATGAACAAGGAGAAACTGTTACCATTTGAAGCAAAAGAGTTAAGGAAAGATATTATCGTGTTGCATGAGCATGGGTTATCTCCCAAGAAGTGCTAAGTTTAAAGTCTTCAGCCGGACATAAGAAAGGATTAGTCACCTTATAAAATCATAAAGTAATAGCCGAAATTTCTGTGGGTCATCAAAACCAAATAAAGCTATCACAAATAAAAGGAATCTGCAACCTGCCAAGAGAATAAACAAATAAAGCACACCCTTGTCTAGTTTCCCGTTTAAGAAAAATACATCAAGTTGTGGTTCAGGCTCAGGTTCTATAACTGAGTCCAAATAAAATATTTTCATGGGTTGCATTTCCTCATAAGTTAGATCCGAATGTTCAGGTTCTAGAGTCTAGATAAACTCAAATAAAAACTTAGAAGTACATAATAATAACCTGAATAATTGAGGATCCTCTAAGTCAATCAGATTTGACTTACACAGCTGACCACAATGAGAGTGGTGGTCATTTTTAAGCAAATGTGTCGATTCTAACATCCTAAAGTACTTAGGCTTAGTCTTAAAACTTAATAATTGACACATCTGAAACATATACGTTCCCACAATTGGTTGAAAAATATTTGATGGGAAAACAAAGTCAATCTGGGTACCATAGCCTCGGCAAACCACATCAACCCCAGAGGATGGGTTTCTAACAACTGAACTTCCTTATGGACATCACTAGGTTCAGGAAAACGTGTATGAAGATAATCTTGTAAAATGGTTGAGGCACATATGTCAAGTCCCAAGTGAGGGACCTTTCTAAGAGTTAAATAACATGGAGAATGATAATCACCCCAAACTTAGAGTTTTCAGTGTCTCTAGAAAGACTAGTTACAACTTCCCTAATTTCAAGGTCATCAGATTCCTGAAAATGGTCAATTGATTCTTCTAAGGATTCTTCTAAGTCAGGTTCATCCTCACTCATCTCTACGAGTTCATTTTCTTTGTCTAAGACTAATGTTTCTAAATCGCTAGACTCTAAAACAATATTCTCAGAAGAAACTCGTTTCTCTAAACCATTATTAGCTTCGTAATCAAAAGGAAATACAACATCGTCTAAAACGGGGGTATCTCTAGTCAAATCCTCGTCCTTTTGAATAGGTGAATAATTATTAAAATTATTTGGATTTGAACTAGAAACATTATCATTATTAAGCTCAATTGGAGTAACAAATTCCTGATCACTATGCCTACTTATTTAAAATTCTTTATCAACACTATCCTCATCATAATCATCATTATAATAGCATGAAAATGGTTGAACCTCATCTAAACAAGTAGTATTACCAATTTTATCCTCGTCGATTATGCAAATAACTATCCTCATTTTCAAGGGTATTATTGGAAACATTGTATTGGAAATCAAGATTATTTCGAGCAATTCTTTCGTTCGTCTCAGCTATCAGCTTGAGGGATTCCTTTATAGAAAGTTTTCTTTCGTCATAAACTAAGTTATTCATCTCAGCTATCTTACGTGTCGACTCCTCTAATTTCCTGAGGGACTCTTCTAAAGGAGAAATATAAGAATTTTGCTCGTATGACTGGTGCATGTGTGGATAGTAATTGGGCTCATCATGGTATGATCCATAACCTTGAAAAGGCTGATGTTCCCAACCATTATTCACACTATGGTCAAAGTAGTAACATCCATTTTGAAACTCAGTCGGATATTCGTTGTATTGGCTATTGTAATACCAGTTCGACATTCTATTGCAGGGGTGTGAGTTGTCACACAAAATAAAACCCACTGACATGGGATTCGTGGGTGGATACATTCTTACCTCCCGTACCAGACGGGCGATGAATCGTTGAAGTCGACTCAGTCCACCGACTCCGATGTCAGTGTACGAACCCGAGGGGCCGAGACAGTATCATAACTGTCGTCCTTCCCTGCAAACAATTTATATTTAATTTTAACCCTTCCTTAGGGTTTCAAAATAATAATGTCCGGTCCAAAAATAAAAATGTCCAAAAAGGAAAAGAAAAATTACAAAAATAAAACCCTATTTACAGTTTCTAAAAATAAAACAAAATAACTATATGCAAAATCTTGTTCTTCACTCCTTTCAGATTTCTCTTTTCTTTCCTTCTTGGCGATGCTTTCCTTTTATAACACTTTTTCTTTCCTTATAGCTTTGCTCCAAAACTGAAAAGAATCGAAAAATACCAAAACGCGTAAAAAAGAACAAAAAATAAAAAAACCTAAAACAAATCTAAATACAAGTCCGCGTCGGCGGCGCCAAAAATTGATGTAGTTTTTTAAGTGGTAAAATAAATTTCGTTCAACTCGGACTTGATGAGATTGGTTTAAGACTTAAAAATAAAATATGTACACAAGTTTGTCACAAAATATTGAGAGAACTGGGACTTAGGATTTCACCATTAATCACATTCAATTGGTTCGTATATTGATTCATAACACTTCTAGCTCTTTTATGGACCCTTTTCTTTGCCAAAGATAGATCTTGTAAAAGATTAATTGTAAACCATAAGCATGGTGCATTAAAAGCTCTAAGTCTAAGCATACACCATCAGACAAAATCACAAATAATTAATAAAAATCATAAATCAATTAAATCAATGCAAAATTCATATAGAATCTAATATAGTTACCAAATAATTGTGAAATAAGGCTTCCTCCGTCGTCCCAGTGTTGGGATTTATCTCTTCATGGTGAAAACACGCTCAAAACAATAACTCATGGCTGAATAGGTGTTTTATTGAAGAAAAATAATATTACAACACTGTAACAGATATAATTGTTACAGAGTCAACTGTTACAGAAATTGTTGCCAACTGAAGATAATAGTTACTAATGGACTGTTACAAGATTCTGAATATAAGACCCTACAAAACTACTATCCTTTACATCCTTATGTTCTTTAGCTTAGTCTTCTTCCTGCTGTTGCTGCAACTTCTCATGCAGCTTGATTCTTAGCTCTGCCCCGTACCCCCAACTCCCGACCTCCTTATGTAACTCTGATACACCCTTTCTATAGCCAATAGGTGTAGAAAATCTCGAGAAAATCTTCACTATTCCTCCCAGGCAAGTCACTGACTTTTCTTCCCTGTAAATCTTCCTTACACGTCATTGATTGAACCGTAGTTGTTCAAGAATCTTATTAGGATATAAACAAATCTAAAGAAGATACTCACTTCCTACTGCCCACGTAATTTCCAAAAATATACCACACAAAACCCGAGTATTTCTTTCTTCCCCTGTTTTGCGATAATCTTCTTTTCTTTCCTTTTTTTTCCGATTCTTAGACACGTACAATCCCTGGTTTAGTGAAGCGGATTATTCTCCCAAGATAATCCTGAGATAATCTCTCATAAAAACTCGACCAGATTACTTAAAATCCAATCCCGAGAGTATCTCCTCTGTGTTGTCGAAAACTCCTATTTTTTTCTCAATAATGGCACATGTAACTATCCTGTTTGTGTTGTAAGAACTCATACCAAGTCAAAGTGACGAGAAAATCCAACAAAATCCCGACCAAATCTGCCCAGAAAATCATCGATATAAACCCGAGGAAAATACCATTCCCTGATTAACTAAAACTCAATATCCAACCAAAGTTCTTCGATTCCATCACTTATACCGACATTAAATTGCCAAAACAGGCTTATCCCATTAGAATCAGCGTTTGAATCTCCTTGAAACTGGTCCAAATCATCAAACCTAAATCTGCAGTTTGAAACACAATTTTCCCGCATTTTTCTGAAGTTGAAAGTTAAGCGATGAAGTGCCCCTATCCAAAATCCAAGTGCCTTTATCACAGTGGATGCCCTGGGGTGTAAATAGCAAGTGGGTGCCCCTTAGTAATTGAGTACCCCTTATCCAAATGAGGGGTATCTTTAGTGATTTTCTCCCACGAGCGCAAATACCACTTTTCGAGCCAATTTTGCCTCAAAAGCTCATTTCTCCAAGACATAAAATACCAAAATAAGTACAAAAATGGGTACTGACAATATAGAAAATTGAAATCGAAATAGACACATAAATGCGTCTATCAGTGAGAATGCTAGCGTACAAGTTACAATTGCCTCCCTCATATTGCTAGAATTCATCTTATTTTTCACGTGTCTCAGTTAAAAACTAAAATTAGTCAGATTCATGTTCCTTACCCTATCTTGTGTATTGTGGATCATGAAGGCCAAATAATTATGCAACCTGAAATAGTTTTGGATACAAGGAAGGTGCTTTACAGTAGAGGGGAAGTTCCCCATGTGCTTTTTCAGTTGACTAATTCTTCTCCAGAAAATGGTATTTGGGAGGATGTTGCAAATATCACAACATATTTTCGTACTTTTATCCTCGAGCACAAGGATATTTTTTGGTAATGATATATAACTGAAGAGGAGGGGTTGGGGGAATAGGTTGATATAAAATTATTATGGTGTACTTGGTACCCCACGCAGTATTAGTAGTATTAACCATTAAGAATAATTAGTGAAATGGCGCGGGTACCAAGTACACCACAATAATTTTATATCAACCTATGCAAGACACACCTTGCGTAATTTAGTATAGATAGAGATTGTCAAGAAGATAGCAACCACAAGATGCATACTTGGAATATATCATAAATTCGGACCGAACCAACTATGGGATCAAACTAAGTGTTTGATTAACGTACATTATAATTATTTTATAAATAAAACAATAATTATGGTGTCAAAAGTAAAGTAAAAGTATACATGTTAACGAGGAAACAGCGAATGCAGAAAAACCCCGCGACCTAGTCCAGTTTTGAATACTCTCGGAATTAAGCTGTTATACAAAGACTACTATCAACTTCGTATAATCGAGACCAAGTAAACTAACTGACCTAGTCCAGTTTTGAATACTCTCAGAATTAAGCCGTTATAAAAGACTACTACCAACTTCGTATAGTTGAGACCAGGTAAACTAACTCCAAGTTACTCAGTTCCTTCAGTATCCCTGCGCTTACTACCAATCTGGTCAACGCACGTGAGTCCTAAGATAAAGTCTAATATCTTAAGTTGGTTCACCCGCTATGAAGATTTCTAGCATTCAACTCCTGTGGATCGTGTTCCAAAACAGTAAAAGACTAATTCGTTTTGGTAACCACTCTATCAATCTCAAGAATTAAATTAAAAATGTTTGCTTTGTATCGGTTTTAGATCAACCAAGATACATATTATCGAGATAATAAAATCTTAGTTCATAACCTATCATATTCGGATTTTGAAAAGAACCACCGAATGATAAATCGTCGACCAATACAACAAGTTATGGAAGTTTAGAAAAAGTAAACAAACTTGTTGGATCCCAGTCAATCAAATATGCACGAAGTATAATCACAAAGATAAGAATACCAATCAGAAAATGTTTTTGTCTTCAAATCTTCAATCTTCAATGTAACTGCACAAATAACTTGATTCCCTTACGATCGATCATGCACTGAAAAGAGTCTGTTAATAATGGATAATCACAAGCCTATCATCAGATCTAAAAACATATATGAACTTTGTTGATCCTTAATTTAGTTCGAGTGACCTTATATCAGAAAAGAAGAATCATGGAATAAACAACCTAGTGACTATCAAGGTTCAACTACCGTTAGTCAATCAAATCAATAATTAGAAACTAAAATAACTATATGATTATATTTTTTCCACCAACAAGTACTCCTAGACACTTCTTGATCCCGCGTAAGTTTTTAAATGAAGCGGATGTAAGAGACTTCGCCTAATTATGATACTCTCCTCTCTAAGGAGTATTACAAGTAATATTGCTAGTCAATTTCCCAGACTGACTACAAGATGAAGTGTATGTGTTCCGTAATAAGTTTGTAAGAAGAACGAACTTCAATATTTATATACCAAGGTATTTAGGACACCAAGGAGTTTCCATAACCGAAAATATCAAAAGATGTGCAATAATTACCAATTTTCGGTCTTATCTAACTCCAACTGTAATCCAACTAATATAAAGAAATCTCTCATGGATGACAACTCAATATTAGCTAGGATACAAATATACTTTACTGATATATTCTCCAGAGATATGCTTTAGTTACAGGTAAATTAATGACATATAAATTATGAATATCAAAAGATATTTTGGAATATTTTGACTCGGGATCTCAGATTGAGTATCGAGGAGAATATTTGAACAAAAAATAAATAATATTTCGCACATATTCAAATATCTATTGTCGATATTTGTGAATTTTCCTAAATAACGAAATCCATGTAAACCCTAAAGTGTATACAAAAATCGGAAATACAATTGCTATTAGGGACCGGTGCTGCAAGAGATCCCCGGGTAGGGATCAGTCTTGCTATAGATCCATGGGATCGATCCTAGTATAGATCCTTGTTTAAGAGATCGGCCCTAGAATAGATCATTTGATTCCTTTCAACTACGAAACAAGTTTCGCAAGTCTACTTCCTCAAACTCATGTAATTAAACACAGCTTTCTAGGCATGGCATCAACTCAAATTTTAACACACTAAACTAGTAACGAATTACCAATATTGTTAGAGCACTGCTCGGTCGAACTCGCAAGCGTTGCTATCTCAAGCTTGTTTGTCAAGTTTAGTTTCCACGGTGTTCATCATGCAAAGACGAATAACTACTCAAGGAACTGGTGGAACTTTATCGACAAAAAGGTATGTGGAGACTTGAACTTATCTATCACTCAAAAGTCTACTTTATCTCCTATCTTGAGACAAAAGCCGTACTGTTATATAAACTATGATTATACACATGTACTATTTCGAGCTGAGTTTATCTCGCTTATCTATTTCTCGAAATATGTGTTGGTAAGCTTTCGTTTTGGCCAAGTTCATCTATACTAGTGACGAAAGTCATATTAGTTTCAATCACTTGAAAATCTCTTTGACGTAAAATAGTTTGTGAACAACAACTATATAACGTCCTTTAAGAATGTTTCAATGATTGAAATGAGAGTTTAGAATACATAACCACGTTTGGATATAAACATTGTGAGACAACTCATATGTGTGTAAGTCCAATATCCTTGAACCAAAGTATGCGTACTTTGCTGCTCAGGATAACCGGAACTAAAGTCCGCGTACCAGTACGCGTACTGTCGGAAGTTCACATCCCGTGAATTTCTGCTGGAGTTTGTGAACTGAAAACAAACTTAATCCGGGTGCATAAGTCCGCGTACCAGTATGCTTACTTAAGTAGGTTATTTTCTAAAAACAGTTTAATTCATAAACTAAGACATTTATATTTTAAGGAATGCAATCTTTGCAAACCGTGGCTATAATGTTCATCAATCGATCCGAGTGAATTAAAACTGTTTTTGTTTCGATTTTGTATTGTATACTTCTATGAGATATAAGTAATTGAAAAACTCTCTAACTAGTTCATTCGAGTCATTTGAACTAGTTGTGGTAAAGAAGAATAAGGTTGATACGAAAGTGCTCATATGGCTAACATATGGTTAACTACTGTTGAACCAACGACCTGTACACGTTTAGGTACGGTTACTCAAATCTAAACGAAGTTACATTTCATGTGTGTATAACAAGCTAAGATTCGATCTAACGGTTGAAAGATATTATCTTGAATCTAATCAGGTTTTCATCTAACGGTGAATTTGAATGCTTTGTTACCAAGGTAGCATTAATTGAAAACCCTGATTTGAAGACTATATCAAGGAGAACTCTAGCAATTGGGAAACCTAATGCCCATACCTCTCGTGTGATACTAGTTGTATAAGCTAGAGTCGATTCTCCTTTAACCTTATGTTTCTATCGAGACCTTGTAGGTTAACGACTTTGTTAGAGCACTGCTCGGTCAAACTCGCATGCGTTGCTATCTCAAGCATGTTTGTCAATGTTAGTGATCAAAACTATAAGTCTTGATTTCTAGTCTCTTATAGCTAAGTCTCGGACTAGGATAGTAAGTATAGTTGAGCTCAAGGACTTCATGGCGATTCATCATACAAGTAGAAGATCTACTCAAGGAACCGGTGGAACTTCTCGACAAAAAGGTATGTGGAGACTTGAACTTATCTGTCACTCAAAATTCTATTTATTCTATCTCCTACTCTTTGAGACAAAAGTCGTATGCTATATATAGAATAGATCATACACATTTGATATTTCGAGCCGAGTATACCTCGCCTATCTATATCTTGAAATATGTGTTGGTAAGCTTTTCGCTTCGACCAAGGTTATCTTTACCTAGTGACGAAAGTCATGAATGTTTCAATCACTTTGAAAATTGCTTTGACGAGAAATAATGTAACAACTATATAAAGTCATCTAAGAATGTTTCAATGATTGGAATGAGAGTTTAGATTACATAAACAATGGATTCCTTGAACCGAAGTTTTCGAACTTTGTTGATTAAGAGAACCGGAAGTATGGCAAGTGCCAAGTCTGCGAACTCAGTCCGCGAACTGCCGAAGTTCTCAAACCCGAGAATTTCTGCTGGAGTTGACAAACTACTTGCGTGAGCCAAGTCCGCGAACCCAGTCCGCGAACCGGCGTAGTTCTCGAACCCGAGAATTTCTGCTGGAGTTTGTAAACTCTATCCGGTGTCTTAAGTCTGCGAACTTGAGAAGGTTATATATCTAAAGATGATTTCTGAACTTAATCTTAAAAGACTAAGGAATGCATTTGCAAACCGTGGCTATTAAAGTTCATGAAACGATTCGAGTGAATCAAATCATCTTTGCTTCAATTGTGTCTTGTGTAGTTACATAAGATTTCCTTGCAATTGAACAACTCTCTTAACTAGTTCATTTGAGTCAATTGAACTAGTTATGGTGAAGAAGAACATGGTTGGTATAAAATGCTCATATGGTTAACCTCTTTAGGTAGACTATTGTTGAACCAACAATGTACACGTTTGGGTGCGGTTAACAAACCTAGAAGCGTACAGTCATTTGTGTATGACAAGCTAAGTTTTCGATCTAACGGTTGAGAAATATTAGCTTGAATCTAAATCAGGTTTTCATCTAACGGTGGATATTGATTGCTTTGTAACTAAGGCAAAACCCTTATTTGAAAGGCTACATAAAGAAGACATTTAGCATTGAGGAAACTAATCCCCACACGCCCGTGTGATACTAATTTCTCTGCTAGAGTCGATTCTCCTTTAACCTTTGGTTTTCTTCTTCCAAAACCAGTTTAACGACTTAAAGACTTCATTGGGATTGTGAAGCCAGACCGATACTACTTTTATCGTAGTTGTGTGATCTGATCTTGCATCTCACTACACCAAATTGAGTAATTTGTAACACTGAATTGTTACACTAATTTATGTGACAAATATTGTTACACAAATATGTGTTACATCATCAAAAAGTGTAACAATAAATCTTTATTTAATTCTATTTTATTTTTAAGTAATTTTGTTATACTAAATAGTGTGGCTAATTATCCATCTCTCAATAAAAAGAATTAGAAAAACAAACTTGGACCAAATAAAATATCGCTAAAATATACTCCCTCCGTCCCAATATTAAGTGACCTAGTTTAAGTTTGCACAATTTTTAAGGCAAGCAAGGGAAAGAGTATATTTAAACATTTTTTACAATTATAGCCTTATAGATAATAACTAGTGAAATTTTGAGATGATTTATCTCTCAGACTACACCACAGATGTTCGTAAATTTCATACCATTGAAAAGCATTGTAAAACACCTATGTAACGAATATAAACATGCCTATCAACTTATGCATATTTCTTATATTTCTTATAATCAATTAAAAGGATAATGTTAGAAATATCTTCTTATTTAGTGATATAGGTCACTTGATGGTGGAACAAAATCTAAAAATAAATAAGTCACTTAATGGTGGAACGGAGGGAGTATTTTCTCTCTCTCGTATACTTTTTTCCCTCTTTTTAGATCGACCCAGTAACCACGTATCTATATGCGCAGTTATTATACCTAGAAAACCCCACCGATGAAAACCAGAGCGAGGTTTGCCTTTCTTCAATAGATTTACCTTCCTTTTCTTCTTTCTGACTTTTCTTATAAATCTAATGGTGAATCGTGAAGCTTCCCATATTCCTTCAAAAATTCTTTTGATATCATTAAGCTTTATACCGTTGTCTTCTGGAAGATTTGTATTGTTCTTATATTCTTCTTCAAATAATGAGATTTTTTTACTACTCTTCTACCCTAATTTGTCAGATAAGTTATCAACACAATTGGGATTTCGTTTAGTTGCAGATGAAAATTATTGTTAGGATTTTCTATGGATTAATATTCATGCCCTAATTTATGTAATTTTACTATTGCCTTAATTTCTATTGCATGTTAATGAAATCTGGTACAACGTCAAGGATTTTGGGTATCACATCGATCTGGTTAGTTTCATATGGCAATACGTATTAGTGTCATGTTAGTTTCATACTTTTTTTGGTGTTGATTTGTATGATACCGACTAATTTAACTAGTTTGTGCACAAGTTGCTTGATGATAGACGCATTTATGTGTCTAATTTGTCCTCAGTGTCTCTATTGTTAGTGCTTGATTTTGTACTTATTATGGTGTTTTTATGTTTGTGTAGGTGTTTTTGGAGAAATACACTTGTGTGGAAAAAGTTGCTCGAATAGTGATGCTTGCACCTCTCTGAGAAAATTAATAAAGACACCTGCACTTTGGATAGGGGCACCACCTTCTTCTTCATTTTCAAACAGAATATTGGCGAGAAATTTGGGTTTCAACAGTAAAGAATTTACAATTTTTAAGACAAGAATATCTTCTTCCTTATAAACAGGAAATCTTTGAGTATTAATTACCGGAGTTTTGAAAAAAAAGGAAGTTATCTTCTATTAAACATGAAAGATATCTTAGAGGATTTTCTCTTGGATTTGATTCTGCGAATTAAAGAAGATTTGGGTATAATAAAGAAATTTAGAGAATATAAAGAAGAAGAAAAATTCTTGAAGATATTTTTAATTAAAAAGAAGAAGATTTTGGAGTTATGGAAGAATATATTTGATTAATGGGTTTGTGTGTATAAATAGAGAGCAAGAGAGCACAACCAAGGGAGGGCGGGTGAGCCGGTAGCCAGTTTCACAATTTTCTTTTATTTTTTCAATTTAGTTTTCTTTATAATAGTGAGGAGCTAAACCCAATCCTTGGGGCTATGGAGGAAGCCGTTGTTTTGGTAAAAGTGATATATTTCCATTAATTAATCAAAACAACTCTATTATGATTTTTGCATTGAACTAAAAATTGTTTATATGATTTTGATTAGTTAGGTGTATTTTCTCTTGATAGAATATGCTTGCTTTAGGGTTTTGATATTCTATGCTTGGATTAACATCTATTCTTTTGGAAATCTACATGTCTAGACAATACTATTAGATTCAATTTAAATGTTGAGTTGCATAATTATTGTTTTATTAAATCACTAATATCGACCAATGGTGGAATCCTAGCCCCGGTCTCTCCATAATTTTTACAACACTTTTTAATTGATTTTGTTATTTTTATTTATAAAAATTAAGTCTAAAAAAAATCTTCCTTCACAAGTCTCAATGAACCTTTTACTACAACATCATTGAAAATAACCATCATTTGACGAATTGCATGAAAGTAGTTGTTGTGTTTTCTTGGTTATAATATGGTAAATAATTACTCTTTCTGGTCTAAACATATGAATGTCAACTAACTAAATCTTAAGAAAAGATCTGAATGATGCTCACACCATCCATAAATGTTACCATTAGGACAATATTTATCCAAAGTTTGAAGCCATTAAACATGATTTTGTACACAATATTTTGTCACTTCTCCTTGCTTTTTCACACATGCCACCCTTTCCTCTGTCTTGGTAGCTAGCTTACATACAGTACCAAACCAAAGTGTTCACTAACAGGGCAGACTATAACTAAAAAAATCCATGAACCCATTAGTATAACTAGTTCAGGTGGCAGCTCAAGCAGCTCTTTTTACCATGAAATGTTTGTTAAGAATTGTTTTTTTGTCTTAGTTCACCCACTACTTGTTACGTTGTGTAGGGACAAAGGACCCTTTTATCGATTTAGTGTTTAATTAATGTCCAAGACTCATTGATTTTGGTGTGGTTCACTATTCAATTGAACTTATTGTATTTGAATTGCTGGACTTTCAGGGAATCCCAGGGATCGTAGGTACATCTTGAAGCCTCTTGTGTCTAGAATATCTGAGCTCCTTGGACTCAAGGTGAGCTTTCCTTAACCTTAACTCCTTAAGTAACCTCGTTAAACGAAATTTATACCTTGTAAATGTTCTGTATCGGGAGAAAGTCCAGAATTTGATTAATGCCATTCCTGTTGGAGGTGTTGTGCTCTTTGAAAATGTAAGATTCTACTAAGGAGTATTGACGATCACCCTGAGTTTGCGAGCAATCTAGCATATATTACTAGAATTTATGTTAATGCTTGTTTTCTAACTGCTTACATAACTGATGCTTCCTCGGTAAGAGTTACTAGGTTCTTAAGGGGTTTACTGGATGATTTTGTATGCATATATGTTGAGGAATCGAATACGGTTATTTTAATTTCCTAGTAAAGGGCATGGCCTGGCCATACAAGATAAGGGTTCGGATTTCATCACCGTTCTCTTTTTGCCCGCCTTAGGAAAACGATACCAAACGCGAACCTAAGCCTAAAATGCCTAAAATTTTGACTAAACGAGACTGACAGGGTAACGAGCTTAATAGGAAAGTCATTCGAAAAATATTGGTTACTCTTTTAAGCATACTTCGAAGTTCATGATGGTTTCTGTGAGTTGAATGCGTGACTGCGCCGCCTTGTAATGTGGTGAAGCCTTGGGTATCAAAGCTCCACGCAGCTTCCCTCGCCTCTATTCAACTTACTTTGACTCGGATTGATTCCAGAGGGGTTTGCTTAAATTGTAACGAATTCCCTTTCGAAAGATTAGAAGCTGGTCTAGAAACAATCTAAGTGGAACCATCATGCTTTTTGTTTGCTAGAAATCAGTAGGTTTGTTGTGGTGAAGTCAGTCTTGTTTGTGTTTGCATAGAACTTCCCTTCCTTTTAGGACTTTTCTTTTTCTTTTGTTTTTCTAGTGTATGCCCGAGGTTATTAGAGAGCGGTCTTGGAAAAGAAACACTCTAGGTCGTTTGATTAGTGATAAACCTAGTAGTTCTTCTTGTGAAGGCGGGGAGCTCGAAGACTCTTCTTTTGAGAGCCCCGTTTTTGGAAACTTCAGTTTTGAGAATCTGTCTCTCTGTGACGAAAGTACCCCTAGTACTTCAGCTGTGCCAGCGATGACAACTTTGAAAGATTACATGTTCCCAACTAGGACCAACCGAGCTTCGTGCATTAAATTGCCAGCCAATACAGATAATTTCGAGATAAAACCTAGTATTCTTCAGATGATCCCTATATTCTTAGAAAAAGATGATGAGAACCCTTATTTTCATATTAGGGACTTTGAGGAAATTTGTGGGACAGTTAGAATAAAAGACCTTACTGATGAAGTTTTGAAACTTAAGATGTTCCCCTTTTCCTTGAGAGATAAAGCCAAGACCTGGCTGAACAACCTACCATCTGAATCCATTGAAACATGGCAGGAACTTATTGCTGCTTTCTATATGAAATTCTACCCTAAGCATAAAACTGCAGCTGTTAGGCAGAAAATTAGTGCTAGTGTGCAACAAGAGGGAGAGTCTCTCTATAGGTTTTTAGAGAGATTCAATGATCTCTTATCCCAGTGTCCTCACCATGGATTTGATAAGATGAAACTTGTAGAGATTATTTATAATGGTTTAGACTATTCTACCAAAGCCATGGTCGAGTCTATATGCGCTGGTGAGTTCACTAATAAAAATGTTGATGATGCTTTTACCTTCTTAGGAGCTATTGCTGAAAAATCCCAACAGTGGGAGTCTTGTGTTGAACCCCCTAAAAGACTCTTGGTCAATAGAAGTAGCACCAATGTGGTAGATACAAGCTTCGGGTCAGATGCTAAGTTTGCTGCTTTGTCTAGAAGGTTAGAAGCTTTGGAATTGAATCAGCCTAAACATAGGTCTCTTGTTAAAACCGATGATAGGATTAGAGCCTCTCAAGTCTCTAGTTGTGGAGTAGAACCCAATAACTCGTTTTGGTAAGGTCATGTTAGTGAAGAGCAAGCCCATGTTGTCTATAAAAATGCTAGGTTCGAGAATCATCAGAAGTTTGACCCATACTCAGAGACCTACAACCCTGGTTGGAGAAACCATCCTAATTTTTCTTGGTCCAAGGGCCAAAATCAAGGTCAGCCTAGTAATAATCAGCCTCCCCCAGGTTTTGGTTATACTCAGAACCCTTCAGGTCAAACCCAGTTTCAGAACACTTCTGAGAAAAAGATCTCTACCTTAGAAGAAGCTCTTACTATGTTAGTAAAGAACCATGATATGTTATCAGCTAACCACCTTAGCTTTCAACAAGAAACCATGGAGAACCATAAGGATAATTCTCAGACTCTTGCTAAATTAGAACTTCAAGTCGGAAAAATAGCTAAGTTTTTAAGTGAGAGAGAAGAAGGTAAGTTTCCTAGTCAAACTCAAGGCAATCCTAGGGGGTCTATCAAATATCTTTAGTTGGTGAGGAATCATCAAACCATGTGAACTCGATAAAAACCCTTAGGAGCGGTAAAACAGTAGACAATAAGGTAGCCATGCCTAGTGAACATATTGTAGTTCCACCCTCTACTTCCCAAGAGGAACCCATAACTGAGGAAACTGAAACAATTTCTAAGGAGTCCCAAGAAATTCCTGATAGGACTATCTTTGTGCCTAGAGCCCCATATCCTCAGTTGTTAACCCCAACAAAGAAGGAGTCAACTTTCAACGAGATAATGGAAATATTTAAGCAGGTGAACATCAACATTACTTTATTAGAAGCAATTAGGCAGATGCCTGCTTATGCCAAGTTCCTTAAAGATCTTTGTAAGAGAAAGCGTAAACTTAATGTTCATAAGAAAGCCTTTTTAACTGGTCAAGTAAGTTCAATTCTTCTAAACCAAACACCCCCTAAGTATAAGGACCCTGGATTCCCTACCATATCTTGTGCAATTGGTAACCACACTGTCGATAAGGTATTACTTGACTTAGGAGCTAGTGTTAACTTACTCCCGTATCATGTATACACCCAACTAGGTCTTGGTAAGTTGAAACCGACCAAAATGACACTACAATTAGTTGATAGGTCTGTCAAAGTCCCTCGTGGTGTCATAGAGGATGTTCTGATTGAGGTTGATAAGTTTATTTATCCAGTGGATTTTGTTGTTTTAGACACCCAGCCAGTTCAGGACCCAAGTGCTCAAATCCTGGTGATTTTAGGTCGCCCATTTTTAGCCACAGCTAACGCTGTCATCAACTGTAGAACCGGACTTATGAACATATCCTTTTGTAATATGACCACTGAACTAAATGTCTTTAATGTTACTAGACAACCTTCTGAGAATGATGAATTAAAAGAAGTGAATATGATTAGCACTTTAGTTCAGGATAATTGGCATGATACTCTATTGGGAGATTCTTTAGATGAATTTGAGGAAACCAT
This sequence comes from Papaver somniferum, assembly GCF_003573695.1. NCBI lineage: Eukaryota > Viridiplantae > Streptophyta > Magnoliopsida > Ranunculales > Papaveraceae > Papaver > Papaver somniferum. The sequence goes on along the minus strand of NW_020622381.1, from coordinate 237,558 downwards.
TCTCTTAGACCAGATGTGTGATCAATCTTTAGAAGAAGCCCTTGAGTATTTTAAAGACTCTACGGACCCTGAAATTCAGGCAATAGTGTTAGGTCTTTCTGAGAGTAATGATAACCATAAGATTGGGGGTGGAGAATTGGAAGAATCTCTTGAGTATTTTAAGGAATCTGAAGATCTGGAAATTCAAGCAATAGTTAGAGGTTTGTCTGTGAGTAGTGAAAACCCTAAGTTTGGGGGTAGTGATGGTTCTTATGATTGTCATGTATCCCTAATTAGAGTCCCTAACTTGGGACTCGAGCTTTGTGCATCTGAGATATCACTTGAGTCTATTCAGACTCCACAACCCGATCCACCTGATATTGTCCAGGAGGTAACTCAGGTATTAGAGACCCGTTTTTCGGATGAATCTATTTATCAAGATACACATAAGAAGCTCAATTATGCTACCCAGATAAACCCAGTTGTCTTGACAGAAACCTTAGACGAGGATGTGCTCCTTCTTTTCATTTTTCTGAACCAGTGTTGTTGTCTCATATTTGTGTTAGCTCTATTTGGTCTTGTGGACCCACAATTGTTTCGACTATTGGTATACGACTTTGGGAGGTGGCAATCCTTTTTGAGGTATTTGATGTCTAGCTAGAGACTTTAAATTTAGCACTTCCTGGGAGGTAACCCATGCTCATGCAACACGGTAATATCTTTCCTTAACTCTTTTGCTTCAAGTGGTAACAGTTTCTCCTTGTTCATGTTTTTAATTTATCTTTAGAACATTGAGGACAATGTTAGATTTAAGTTTGGGGGTGGGGAAGAAACTTTTTAGCTTTTAGTTGCAATAAATAAACTCCAGAGCCTAGAAATTTATGCTTATTAAGGTTGGCACTAACCAATCTAAGTGGATGGGAACATCTTGGTTGTAGGAGTTGAGGAACCAATCTGATTAGATGGAAACATCTAAAGAGTCTATTTATAAAAGCACAGAGCTCAGGTGTTAAAATTTAAAAAAAAACATGATAGTTTCGCCATTTATCGTTGAATCCTAATCCTTCTATTTTTATTTTATTTAAGTGATTTGGTGGGGCACACGATTCAAGTTGTTACCATTGCTAGGGTGAAATAAAGTGATTGAGATTTCAAAAAAAAATAAAAAAAAATTTGAGTATTGAGACCAGACCATCAGACCAACCGGAATAAATTCAATAAAGTCGACCGCTGGTGCCCTTGTATATGTCAGTTGTGTTGACCTAGAGTTAGGTTTATCGACCGCTGGTCCCCTTGTATATGCCAGTTGTGTTGATATTAGTCTGACCGGTATCTCAGTCCATTAGGATAGGTTCATCCTGGCAGAGGCCTTCAGACAGATATGGGAAACACCGTTCACTTTAAACCATCTTTTTCTTTATCCATCTTCTTAATCTTTCCATGTGATTGGTTGACTCCGGTTATGATGTCCAGAAACTATCTGAGTAGAGCTCTGTCACTTTATATGAATTTTAGTATGCTTGAGTGCAAACTCGTGTACAACAATCGGAATTTCGCATCAGGGTACTTCCTCCTGTAGTCAATAGGTATGCCAAGCAAGAAGCTTCTTTAATGCCTTCCAAGGTTCTGCTTAGATAGCTAGGGTCTGGAGTAATGGTTTTGTGGGTACACCTCTGGTAAACCCTCCCGAGATTAACTCGGTTTTTTTTTTTTTTTAGTTTTGCTCGAGGACAAGCAAATAATAAGTTTGGGGGTATTTGATAGACGCATTTATGTGTCTAATTTGTCCTCAGTGTCTCTATTGTTAGTGCTTGATTTTGTACTTATTATGGTGTTTTTATGTTTGTGTAGGTGTTCTTGGAGAAATACACTTGTGTGGAAAAAGTTGCTCGAATAGTGATGCTTGCACCTCTCTCAGAAAATTAATAAAGGCACCTGCACTTTGGATAGGGGCACCACCTTCTTCTTCATTTTCAAACAGAATATTGGCGAGAAATTTGGGTTCCAACAGTAAAGGATTTACAATTTTTAAGACAAGAATATCTTCTTCCTTATAAACAGGAAATTTGTGAGTATTAATTACCGGAGTTTTGAAAAAAAAAGGAAGTTATCTTCTATTAAACATGAAAGATATCTTAGAGGATTTTCTCTTGGATTTGATTCTGCGAATTAAAGAAGATTTGGGTATAATAAAGAAATTTAGAGAATATAAAGAAGAAGAAAAATTCTTGAAGATATTTTTAATTAAAAAGAAGAAGATTTTGGAGTTATGGAAGAATATATTTGATTAATGGGTTTGTGTGTATAAATAGAGAGCAAGAGAGCACAACCAAGGGAGGGCGGGTGAGCCGGTAGCCAGTTTCACAATTTTCTTTTATTTTTTCAATTTAGTTTTCTTTATAATAGTGAGGAGCTAAACCCAATCCTTGGGGCTATGGAGGAAGCCGTTGTTTTGGTAAAAGTGATATATTTCCATTAATTAATCAAAACAACTCTATTATGATTTTTGCATTGAACTAAAAATTGTTTATATGATTTTGATTAGTTAGGTGTATTTTCTCTT
>NW_020622381.1:212395-235006 GCF_003573695.1 Papaver somniferum | reverse complement strand
TCAGCCTCCCCCAGGTTTTGGTTATACTCAGAACCCTTCAGGTCAAACCCAGTTTCAGAACACTTCTGAGAAAAAGATCTCTACCTTAGAAGAAGCTCTTACTATGTTAGTAAAGAACCATGATATGTTATCAGCTAACCACCTTAGCTTTCAACAAGAAACCATGGAGAACCATAAGGATAATTCTCAGACTCTTGCTAAATTAGAACTTCAAGTCGGAAAAATAGCTAAGTTTTTAAGTGAGAGAGAAGAAGGTAAGTTTCCTAGTCAAACTCAAGGCAATCCTAGGGGGTCTATCAAATATCTTTAGTTGGTGAGGAATCATCAAACCATGTGAACTCGATAAAAACCCTTAGGAGCGGTAAAACAGTAGACAATAAGGTAGCCATGCCTAGTGAACATATTGTAGTTCCACCCTCTACTTCCCAAGAGGAACCCATAACTGAGGAAACTGAAACAATTTCTAAGGAGTCCCAAGAAATTCCTGATAGGACTATCTTTGTGCCTAGAGCCCCATATCCTCAGTTGTTAACCCCAACAAAGAAGGAGTCAACTTTCAACGAGATAATGGAAATATTTAAGCAGGTGAACATCAACATTACTTTATTAGAAGCAATTAGGCAGATGCCTGCTTATGCCAAGTTCCTTAAAGATCTTTGTAAGAGAAAGCGTAAACTTAATGTTCATAAGAAAGCCTTTTTAACTGGTCAAGTAAGTTCAATTCTTCTAAACCAAACACCCCCTAAGTATAAGGACCCTGGATTCCCTACCATATCTTGTGCAATTGGTAACCACACTGTCGATAAGGTATTACTTGACTTAGGAGCTAGTGTTAACTTACTCCCGTATCATGTATACACCCAACTAGGTCTTGGTAAGTTGAAACCGACCAAAATGACACTACAATTAGTTGATAGGTCTGTCAAAGTCCCTCGTGGTGTCATAGAGGATGTTCTGATTGAGGTTGATAAGTTTATTTATCCAGTGGATTTTGTTGTTTTAGACACCCAGCCAGTTCAGGACCCAAGTGCTCAAATCCTGGTGATTTTAGGTCGCCCATTTTTAGCCACAGCTAACGCTGTCATCAACTGTAGAACCGGACTTATGAACATATCCTTTTGTAATATGACCACTGAACTAAATGTCTTTAATGTTACTAGACAACCTTCTGAGAATGATGAATTAAAAGAAGTGAATATGATTAGCACTTTAGTTCAGGATAATTGGCATGATACTCTATTGGGAGATTCTTTAGATGAATTTGAGGAAACCATTCTCTTAGACCAGATGTGTGATCAATCTTTAGAAGAAGCCCTTGAGTATTTTAAAGACTCTACGGACCCTGAAATTCAGGAAATAGTGTTAGGTATTTCTGAGAGTAATGATAACCATAAGATTGGGGGCGGAGAATTGGAAGAATCTCTTGAGTATTTTAAGGACTCTGAAGATCCGGAAATTCAAGCAATAGTTAGAGGTTTGTCTGTGAGTAGTGAAAACCCTAAGTTTGGGGGTAGTGATGGTTCTTATGATTGTCACATATCCCTAATTAGAGTCCCTAACTTGGGACTCGAGCTTTGTGCATCTGAGATATCACTTGAGTCTATTTAGACTCCGCAACCCGATCCACCTGATATTGTCCAGGAGGTAACTCAGGTATTAGAGACCCGTTTTTCGGATGAATCTATTTATCAAGATACACATAAGAAGCTCAATTATGCTACCCAGATAAACCCAGTTGTCTTGACAGAAACCTTAGACGAGGATGTGCTCCTTCTTTTCATTTTTCTGAACCAGTGTTGTTGTCTCATATTTGTGTTAGATCCATTTGGTGTTGTGGACCCACAATTGTTTCTACTATTGGTATACGACTTTGGGAGGTGGCAATCCTTTTTGAGGTATTTGATGTCTAGCTAGAGACTTTAAATTTAGCATTTACTGGGAGGCACCCGCGCTCATGCGACACGGTAATATCCTTCCTTGTTTCTTTTCCTCAAGTGGTAACAGTTTCTCCTTGTTCATGCTTTTAATTTCATTTTTAGAACATTGAGGACAATGTTAGATTTAAGTTTGGGGGTGGGAAAGAAACTTTTTGTTAGCTGCAATAAATAAACTCCAGAGCCTAGAAATTTGTGTTTATTAAGGATGACACTAACCAATCTAAGTGGATGGAAGCATTTTGGTTGTAGGAGTTGAGGAACCAATCTGATTAGATGGAAACATCTAGAAGAGTATATTCATAAAATCACAAAGCTCAGGTGTTAGAAAAAACAAAACATGGTAGTTTCACCATATCCTCGTGATGGAAACATCGAAAGAATCCTGATCAGTTCTTTTTCTTTTTCTTTTTACCATTGCTAGGGTGAAATAGAGTGACTGAGATCAAAAAAATAAATAAATTGAGACCAGACCATCAGACCAACCGGAATAAATACAATAAAGTCGACCACTGGTACCCTTGTATATGCCAGCTGAGTTGACCTAGAGTTAGGATTATCGACCACTGGTTCCCTTGTATATGCCGGTGTGTTGATATTAGTCCAGACCAGTATCTCAGTCCATTAGGATAGGTTCACCTTAGTTAACATCATCTACGTTTTTCTCTACATCCATCTTCTTAATTTATCCATGTGATTGGTTGACTCCGGCTTATGATGTCCAGAAACTATCTGAGTAGAGCTCTGTCACTTTATATGAATTTTAGTATGCTTGAGTGAAAACTCGTTTACAACAATTGGAATTTCGTATCAGGGTACTTCCTCCTGTAGTCAATAAGTATGCCAACCAAGGAGATTCTTTAGTGCCTTCCAAGGTTCAGCGTAGATAGTTAGGACCCGGAGTAAAGGTTTTGTGGCTACACCTCTGGTAAACCCTCCCGAGATTAACTCGGTCACTAGGGCCACCTAGTGAGTTAGGATTTTATTTTCAAGATTAGTTTTTCTCGAGGACTAGCAAATAATAAGTTTGGGGGTATTTAATAGACACATTTTTGTGTCTAAATTGATCTCAATACTTTATATTGTTGGCACTCGATTTCGTATTTATTTACAGTGTTTTTTGTGTTTGTAGGTATTTTTGGGGAATAAACATTTTTGGAAGAATTGGATTAAAAGTGTTAAAGGCATCCTCATTTCAGATAACAGCACCAATCTTGTTAAAGGAAACCAACAAATGGATAGAGGCACCCTCTCCTTCTTCATTTTGAAACAAATTCACGGAATTTATGGGATATTTTAAAGATTCGAGGCAAAGATATCTTCTTGCCTATTATACATAAAGTTTCCATATCTTGAAGGTAAAAGAGATAATATATTTATGAGTTGGTTTTTATTGAAAAGGAGAAAGAAAATCTGGGGTTTTATTTAAAAAATAAAAAAAGATAATATCCCTAAGATTTTATTCTAGCAAATAAAGAAGATTTGTGATAACGGGGAAAGAAATTATTCATGAGATATCTTTCATTAAAGAGAAGATCTGATGGAGTTATGGAAGAAGATTTTGAAAAGATGTTTGAGTAATGGGTTATTGTGTATAAATAGGGTGCTAGTAGGACCAAACAGGGGATGGAGAGTTTGGGGATCGTTTAGAGCAAACCCGGTTTAATCATTATTTTCTCCCATTTCATCACTTGTAAACACTTTTGAGCAATGAAAAATTATTCTGAGTGTGTTTCCAATATGCGGAGCTAGACCCCAATCCTTGGGGCTATGGAGGAAGCCGTTGTTTCGGTAAAAGTGATACATTTCTATTTTTAATTAATTATAACAACTCTATTATGATTTTTGCTTTGAATTAAAACTTGATTATATGATTTTAATTAGTTAGGTGTATTTTCTCTTGATAGAATATGCTTGCTTTAGGGTTTCGATATTCTATGCTTGGATTAACATCTATTCTTTTGAAAATCTACATGTCTAGGCAATACTATTAGAATCAATTTGAATGTTGAGTTGCATAATTATTGTTTTATTAAATCACTAATATCGACCAATGGTGGAATCCTAGCCCCGGTCTCTCCATAATTTTTACAACACTTTTTAATTGATTTTGTTATTTTTATTTATAAAAATTAAGTCTAAAAAAAATCTTCCTTCACAAGTCTCAATGAACCTTTTACTACAACATCATTGAAAATAACCATCATTTGACGAATTGCATGAAAGTAGTTGTTGTGTTTTCTTGGTTATAATATGGTAAATAATTACTCTTTCTGGTCTAAACATATGAATGTCAACTAACTAAATCTTAAGAAAAGATCTGAATGATGCTCACACCATCCATAAATGTTACCATTAGGACAATATTTATCCAAAGTTTGAAGCCATTAAACATGATTTTGTACACAATATTTTGTCACTTCTCCTTGCTTTTTCACACATGCCACCCTTTCCTCTGTCTTGGTAGCTAGCTTACATACAGTACCAAACCAAAGTGTTCACTAACAGGGCAGACTATAACTAAAAAAATCCATGAACCCATTAGTATAACTAGTTCAGGTGGCAGCTCAAGCAGCTCTTTTTACCATGAAATGTTTGTTAAGAATTGTTTTTTTGTCTTAGTTCACCCACTACTTGTTACGTTGTGTAGGGACAAAGGACCCTTTTATCGATTTAGTGTTTAATTAATGTCCAAGACTCATTGATTTTGGTGTGGTTCACTATTCAATTGAACTTATTGTATTTGAATTGCTGGACTTTCAGGGAATCCCAGGGATCGTAGGTACATCTTGAAGCCTCTTGTGTCTAGAATATCTGAGCTCCTTGGACTCAAGGTGAGCTTTCCTTAACCTTAACTCCTTAAGTAACCTCGTTAAACGAAATTTATACCTTGTAAATGTTCTGTATCGGGAGAAAGTCCAGAATTTGATTAATGCCATTCCTGTTGGAGGTGTTGTGCTCTTTGAAAATGTAAGATTCTACTAAGGAGTATTGACGATCACCCTGAGTTTGCGAGCAATCTAGCATATATTACTAGAATTTATGTTAATGCTTGTTTTCTAACTGCTTACATAACTGATGCTTCCTCGGTAAGAGTTACTAGGTTCTTAAGGGGTTTACTGGATGATTTTGTATGCATATATGTTGAGGAATCGAATACGGTTATTTTAATTTCCTAGTAAAGGGCATGGCCTGGCCATACAAGATAAGGGTTCGGATTTCATCACCGTTCTCTTTTTGCCCGCCTTAGGAAAACGATACCAAACGCGAACCTAAGCCTAAAATGCCTAAAATTTTGACTAAACGAGACTGACAGGGTAACGAGCTTAATAGGAAAGTCATTCGAAAAATATTGGTTACTCTTTTAAGCATACTTCGAAGTTCATGATGGTTTCTGTGAGTTGAATGCGTGACTGCGCCGCCTTGTAATGTGGTGAAGCCTTGGGTATCAAAGCTCCACGCAGCTTCCCTCGCCTCTATTCAACTTACTTTGACTCGGATTGATTCCAGAGGGGTTTGCTTAAATTGTAACGAATTCCCTTTCGAAAGATTAGAAGCTGGTCTAGAAACAATCTAAGTGGAACCATCATGCTTTTTGTTTGCTAGAAATCAGTAGGTTTGTTGTGGTGAAGTCAGTCTTGTTTGTGTTTGCATAGAACTTCCCTTCCTTTTAGGACTTTTCTTTTTCTTTTGTTTTTCTAGTGTATGCCCGAGGTTATTAGAGAGCGGTCTTGGAAAAGAAACACTCTAGGTCGTTTGATTAGTGATAAACCTAGTAGTTCTTCTTGTGAAGGCGGGGAGCTCGAAGACTCTTCTTTTGAGAGCCCCGTTTTTGGAAACTTCAGTTTTGAGAATCTGTCTCTCTGTGAAGAAAGTACCCCTAGTACTTCAGCTGTGCCAGCGATGACAACTTTGAAAGATTACATGTTCCCAATTAGGACCAACCGAGCTTCGTGCATTAAATTGCCATCCAATACAGCTAATTTCGAGATAAAACCTAGTATTGTTCAGATGATCCTTATATTCTTAGGAAAAGATGATGAGAACCCTTATTTTCATATTAGGGACTTTGAGGAAATTTGTGGGACAGTTAGAATAAAAGACCTTACTGATGAAGTTTTGAAACTTAAGATGTTCCCCTTTTCCTTGAGAGATAAATCCAAGACCTGGCTGAACAACCTACCATATGAATCCATTGAAACATGGCAGGAACTTATTGCTGCTTTCTATATGAAATTCTACCCTAAGCATAAAACTGCAGCTGTTATGCAGAAAATTAGTGCTAGTGTGCAACAAGAGGGGGAGTCTCTCTATAGGTTTTTAGAGAGATTCAATGATCTCCTATCCCAGTGTCCTCACCATGGATTTGATAAGACGAAACTTATAGAGATTATTTATAATGGTTTAGACTATTCTACCAAAGCCATGGTCGAGTCTATGTGCGCTGGTGAGTTCACTAATAAAAATGATGATGATGCTTTTACCTTCTTAGGAGCTATTGCTGAAAAATCCCAACAGTGGGAGTCTTGTGTTGAACCCCCTAAAAGACTCTTGGTCAATAGAAGTAGCACCAATGTGGTAGATACAAGCTTCGGGTCAGATGCTAAGTTTGCTGCTTTGTCTAGAAGGTTAGAAGCTTTGGAATTGAATCAGCCTAAACATAGGTCTCTTGTTGAAACTGATGATAGGATTAGAGCCTCTCAAGTCTCTAGTTGTGGAGTATAACCCAATAACTCGTTTTGGAAAGGTCATGTTAGTGAAGAGAAATCCCATGCTGTCTATAACAATGCTAGGTTCGAGAACCGTCAGAAGTTTGACCCATACTCAGAGACCTACAACCCTGGTTGGAGAAATCATCCTAATTTTTCTTGGTCCAAGGGCCATAATCAAGGTCAGCCTAGTAATACTCAGCCTCCCCCAGGTTTTGGTTATACTCAGAACCCTTCAGGTCAAACCCAGTTTCAGAAGAAAAAGATCTCTACCTTAGAAGAAGCTCTTACTATGTTAGTAAAGAACCATGATATGTTATCAGCTAACCACCCTAGCTTTCAACAAGAAACCATGCAGAACCATAAGGATAATTCCCAAACTCTTGCTAAATTAGAAATTCAAGTCGGCCAAATAGCTAAGTATTTAAGTGAGAGAGAAGAAGGTAAGTTTCCTAGTCAAACTCAAGCCAATCCTAGGGGGTCCATCAAATATCTTTAGTTTGTGAGGAATCATCTAACCTTGTGAACTCGATAAAAACCCTTAGGAGCGGTAATACAGTAGACAATAAGGTAGCCATGCCTAGTTAACATATTGTAGTTCCACCCTCTACTTCCTAAGAGGAACCCATAACTGAGGAAACTGAAACAATTTCTAAGGAGTCCCAAGAAATTCCTGTTAGGACTATCTTTGTGCCTAGATCCCCATATCCTCAGTTGTTAACCCCAACAAAGAAGGAGTCAACTTTCAACGAGATAATGGAAATATTTAAGCAGGTGAACATCAACATTCCTTTATTAGAAGCAATTAGGCAGATGCCTGCTTATGCCAAGTTCCTTAAAGATCTTTGTACAAGAAAGCGTAAGCTTAATGTTCATAAGAAAGCCTTTTTAGCTGGTCAAGTAAGTTCAATTCTTCTAAACCAAACACCCCCTAAGTATAAGGACCCTAGATGCCCTACCATATCTTGTGCAATTGGTAACCACATTGTCGATAAGGCATTACTTGACTTAGGAGCTAGTGTTAACTTACTCCCGTATCATGTTTACACCCAGCTAGGTCTTGGTAAGTTGAAACCGACCAAAATGACACTGTAATTAGCTGATAGGTCTGTCAAAGTCCCTCGTGGTGTCATAGAGGATGTTCTGATTGAGGTTGATAAGTTTATTTATCCAGTGGATTTTGTTGTTTTAGACACCCAGCCAGTTCAGGACCCAAGTGCTCAAATCCTGGTGATTTTAGGTCGCCCATTTTTAGCCACAGCTAACGCTGTCATCAACTGTAGAACCGGACTTATGAACATATCCTTTTGTAATATGACCACTGAACTAAATGTCTTTAATGTTACTAGACAACCTTCTGAGAATGATGAATTAAAAGAAGTGAATATGATTAGCACTTTAGTTCAGGATAATTGGCATGATACTCTATTGGGAGATTCTTTAGATGAATTTGAGGAAACCATTCTCTTAGACCAGATGTGTGATCAATCTTTAGAAGAAGCCCTTGAGTATTTTAAAGACTCTACGGACCCTGAAATTCAGGAAATAGTGTTAGGTATTTCTGAGAGTAATGATAACCATAAGATTGGGGGCGGAGAATTGGAAGAATCTCTTGAGTATTTTAAGGACTCTGAAGATCCGGAAATTCAAGCAATAGTTAGAGGTTTGTCTGTGAGTAGTGAAAACCCTAAGTTTGGGGGTAGTGATGGTTCTTATGATTGTCACATATCCCTAATTAGAGTCCCTAACTTGGGACTCGAGCTTTGTGCATCTGAGATATCACTTGAGTCTATTTAGACTCCGCAACCCGATCCACCTGATATTGTCCAGGAGGTAACTCAGGTATTAGAGACCCGTTTTTCGGATGAATCTATTTATCAAGATACACATAAGAAGCTCAATTATGCTACCCAGATAAACCCAGTTGTCTTGACAGAAACCTTAGACGAGGATGTGCTCCTTCTTTTCATTTTTTTGAACCAGTGCTATTGTCTCATATTTGTGTTAGCTCTATTTGGTCTTGTGGACCCACAATTGTTTCGACTATTGGTATACGACTTTTGGAGGTGGCAATCCTTTTTGAGGTATTTGATGTCTAGCTAGAGACTTTAAATTTATCACTTCCTGGGAGGTAACCCATGATCATGCAACACGGTAATATCTTTCCTTAACTCTTTGGCTTCAAGTAGTAACAGTTTCTCCTTGTTCATGTTTTTAATTTTATCTTTAGAACATTGAGGACAATGTTAGATTTAAGTTTGGGGGTGGGGAAGAAACTTTTTTAGCTTTTAGTTGCAATAAATAAACTCCAGAGCCTAGAAATTTATGCTTATTAAGGTTGGCACTAACCAATCTAAGTGGATGGGAACATCTTGGTTGTAGGAGTTGAGGAACCAATCTGATTAGATGGAAACATCTAAAGAGTCTATTCATAAAAGCACAGAGCCCGGGTGTTAGAATTAAAAAAAAACATGATAGTTTCGCCATTTCTTGTTGAATCCTAATCCTTCTATTTTTATTTTTTTTAAGTGATTTGGTGGGGCACATGATTCAAGTTGTTACCATTGCTAGGGTGAAATAGAGTGATTGAGATTTCAAAAAAAAAAAGTTGAGTATTGAGACCAGACCATCAGACCAACCAGAATAAATTCAATAAAGTCGACCGCTGGTGCCCTTGTATATGCCAGTTGTGTTGATATTAGTCTCACCGGTATCTCAGCCCATTACGATAGGTTCATCCTGGCAGAGGCCTTCAGACAGATATGGGAAACACCATTCACTTTAAACCATCTTCTTCTTTATCCATCTTCTTAATCTTTCCATGTGATTGGTTGACTCCGGTTATGATGTCCATAAACTATCTGAGTAGAGCTCTGTCATTTTATATGAATTTTAGTATGCTTGAGTGCAAACTCGTGTACAACAATTGGAATTTCGCATCAGGGTACTTCCTCCTGTAGTCAGTGATTGTATGCCAACCAAGGAGATTCTTTAGTTCCTTTCAAGGTTCTGCGTAGATAGCTAGGGTCTGGAGTACAGGTTTTGTGGGTATATCTCTGGTAAGCCCTCCCGAGACTATAACTCGGCCACTAGGGCCACCTAGGGGTTTAAAGGCTTATTGCATACGCTAAATGCAATCGACGATGCCTGCGACAGTGAGTTAGGATTTTATTTTGTAGTTTTGATTTGCTCGGGACTAACAAATAATAAGTTTGGGGGTATTTGATAGACGCATTTATGTGTCTAATTTGTCCTCAGTGTCTCTATTGTTAGTACTTGATTTTGTACTTATTATGGTGTTTTTATGTTTGTGTAGGTGTTCTTGGAGAAATACACTTGTGTGGAAAAAGTTGCTCGAATAGTGATGCTTGCACCTCTCTGAGAAAATTAATAAAGGCACCTGCACTTTGGATAGGGGCACCACCTTCTTCTTCATTTTCAAACAGAACATTGGCGAGAAATTTGGGTTTCAACAGTAAATAATTTACAATTTTTAAGACAAGAATATCTTCTTCCTTATAAACAGGAAATCTATGAGTATTAATTACCGGAGTTTTGAAAAAAAAGGAAGTTATCTTCTATTAAACATGAAAGATGTCTTAGAGGATTTTCTCTTGGATTTGATTCTGCGAATTAAAGAAGATTTGGGTATAATAAAGAAATTTAGAGAATATAAAGAAGAAGAAAAATTCTTGAAGATATTTTTAATTAAAAAGAAGAAGATTTTGGAGTTATGGAAGAATATATTTGATTAATGGGTTTGTGTGTATAAATAGAGAGCAAGAGAGCACAACCAAGGGAGGGCGGGTGAGCCGGTAGCCAGTTTCACAATTTTCTTTTATTTTTTCAATTTAGTTTTCTTTATAATAGTGAGGAGCTAAACCCAATCCTTGGGGCTATGGAGGAAGCCGTTGTTTTGGTAAAAGTGATATATTTCCATTAATTAATCAAAACAACTCTATTATGATTTTTGCATTGAACTAAAAATTGTTTATATGATTTTGATTAGTTAGGTGTATTTTCTCTTGATAGAATATGCTTGCTTTAGGGTTTTGATATTCTATGCTTGGATTAACATCTATTCTTTTGGAAATCTACATGTCTAGACAATACTATTAGATTCAATTTAAATGTTGAGTTGCATAATTATTGTTTTATTAAATCACTAATATCGACCAATGGTGGAATCCTAGCCCCGGTCTCTCCATAATTTTTACAACACTTTTTAATTGATTTTGTTATTTTTATTTATAAAAATTAAGTCTAAAAAAAATCTTCCTTCACAAGTCTCAATGAACCTTTTACTACAACATCATTGAAAATAACCATCATTTGACGAATTGCATGAAAGTAGTTGTTGTGTTTTCTTGGTTATAATATGGTAAATAATTACTCTTTCTGGTCTAAACATATGAATGTCAACTAACTAAATCTTAAGAAAAGATCTGAATGATGCTCACACCATCCATAAATGTTACCATTAGGACAATATTTATCCAAAGTTTGAAGCCATTAAACATGATTTTGTACACAATATTTTGTCACTTCTCCTTGCTTTTTCACACATGCCACCCTTTCCTCTGTCTTGGTAGCTAGCTTACATACAGTACCAAACCAAAGTGTTCACTAACAGGGCAGACTATAACTAAAAAAATCCATGAACCCATTAGTATAACTAGTTCAGGTGGCAGCTCAAGCAGCTCTTTTTACCATGAAATGTTTGTTAAGAATTGTTTTTTTGTCTTAGTTCACCCACTACTTGTTACGTTGTGTAGGGACAAAGGACCCTTTTATCGATTTAGTGTTTAATTAATGTCCAAGACTCATTGATTTTGGTGTGGTTCACTATTCAATTGAACTTATTGTATTTGAATTGCTGGACTTTCAGGGAATCCCAGGGATCGTAGGTACATCTTGAAGCCTCTTGTGTCTAGAATATCTGAGCTCCTTGGACTCAAGGTGAGCTTTCCTTAACCTTAACTCCTTAAGTAACCTCGTTAAACGAAATTTATACCTTGTAAATGTTCTGTATCGGGAGAAAGTCCAGAATTTGATTAATGCCATTCCTGTTGGAGGTGTTGTGCTCTTTGAAAATGTAAGATTCTACTAAGGAGTATTGACGATCACCCTGAGTTTGCGAGCAATCTAGCATATATTACTAGAATTTATGTTAATGCTTGTTTTCTAACTGCTTACAGAACTGATGCTTCCTCGGTAAGAGTTACTAAGTTCTTAAGGTCGTCCGTGGCTGGATTCCTCGTGCACAAGGTATGGCTGTTAAGAAGGTTGGGAACAAATTGACACATTACGTACGATGACTTTATTATTGATTATGTACTTACTGCATTATAGGTCGTGGCACAAAAATGTCCAATGATCATCCGACACCCGAAGGGTCAATCATGAATGGTTGTTGCAGTCCTGACTTTGAGTCGAATACTTTTACCAGGAATGTGGATCCTGCAGTGATGCATGATCTTTCGACCATTTTGGCTGTGAGAAATCTACAAATCAGAATGCGAATAAAAAAGAAGGGAACATATTGGTGACTGTATGTTGCGAGCGATTTGCAAGGTAAAGTATGTCACCACGGACTTACACCGAAGAATGAGTGAAGGTTTTCATAAAACATGTCTAAAATGCTTCTGCACCAGTCTGGGACCCTCCTTAAGGGGATGATTATTGGGTGACATAGGTTTTCATAGAACGCGTCTAAAATGCTTCTGCACCAATCTGGGACCCTCCTCAAGGGGATGATTATTGGGTGATATGGAATAAGAAGTGGTTGTAATGTGTAAAATAAATCTTGTTTACTATAGTCACAGATTATTAAGATCAATTCCAAGCGAAGAGTTGATGATTTTTAGGGCTATTTGTTAGTTTATTTCTTTTAGTTTGTTTTTACCAGTACGCCTGATATATACAAGCTGATGTTTAAACATTTTTTTAATTAATTTTACTGTAGCACTATGTTTTTTAAACTTGTTCATTTGGATTGTCGTACATGTTAATTTTAAAAATATCTCTATTCTACAGTGGTGAGATGGAATACCCGGTGGGGATAAAAATAAATAAATCTTTTTTTCTTAATTACTGCCTAATTTGTTACACTAATATATGTAAGAGATTTGACATACTTTTTAGTGTGATTTAAATTAATTAAAGTCACACTTATTAGTGTGACCACTAATGTGTAACAAAAGAAAAACACCATATTTATTACACTTATGTGTGTCACAGTAATAAGAAGTCACACATATTTGTGTCACAAAATGCTTGTTTTGGTGTAGTGTCTTCTATCGTCACAGTACAATCATATTGATTGGATTGAGATCGTGAGAGTTCTCCGATAGGCAAGATATAAAAAGTAATCACAAACACCTTCGTTTCATCATTTGTGATTCCACGACATCTTGTTTCGCTACCATACGATTAAGATTGTTGTGAGGTGATTGATTAATCTAGGCTGTTCTTCGGGAATATAAGACCGGATTATCAATTGGTTCTTGTTCACCTTGGTTAGTATCAAAAGACGGGACAAAAACTTTTAGGGTTTTTCTGTGGGAGACAGATAGATCCTTTGATAGACTTGTCCGTGTGAGACAGATTTGTTTATTGTTAAAGCCTACGATTTTGGGTCGTAGAAACTCTTAGTTGTGGGTGAGATCAGCTAAGGGAATCAAGTGCGCAGTATTCTGCTGGGATCAGAGGCGTAGGAAGTACAACTGTACCTTGGATCAGTGGGAGACTGATTGGGGTTCAACTATAGTCCATCCCGAAGTTAGCTTGGAGTAGGCTAGTGTCTGTAGCGGCTTAATACAGTGTGTATTCAATCTGGACTAGGTCCCGGGGTTTTTCTGCATTTGCGGTTTCCTCGTTAACAAAATTCTGGTGTCTGTGTTATTTCTATTTCCGCATTATATTCGTTTATAATTGAAATAATACAAGTTGTGTGTTTGAATCAATCAATTGGAAATCCGACCTTTGGTTGTTGATTGATATTGATTGATCCTTGGACATTGGTCTTTGGTACCGTCCAAGTTATTCCTTATGTTTGATTATAGACTCGATGATTTCTATTAGCTTGAGTGAATCAAAACAAGAGAGAGATATTAACTCCTTGAGATATTTTTACCTAGATTGAGTCTGACTGTCTAGTTGATTCTCTAGAAAGTGTTTCGGAGTTAGTCCATACAGATTGCTAAGCGAAATATTGGGTGGTGTTGTTAGACCCCCGCTTTTTCAATTGGTATCAGAGCAGGCAAACACGTTTAAGACCTCAAAAGTCTGTGTTTGTGGCGATCTGAGGATGGACAGTTTTATCTCTAATGACGCAACATCAGTTCAGAATTACTATGATGGGTCTCAAAGTCCTGAAACCTCTAGGAAAACCTCTGTCTCCTGTCCTTTGTCTGAATCTGCATTTGATTGGGAAAAATCTCTTGATGAACAATCTTTTAGATGATAGTGATTCAGAAGAAGGGCAAAGTGTTGATGAGGAAGTTTCTCAATATATCAAGTTGTTTGATCAAGCTTTGAAACAGAAGAAGTCAACATCTTGCTTGAGAAAATACATGGCTCCTCTTTGTCAAGAAAACAGAAAGTTGAGAAAACTCTTTAAAGGATATGATGGTGGGTATAGACTCCTAAAATCTATCGTTAAAGATCGTGATGGAGATTTACGCACAAAAAGGTATGAATGTGATAATCTTCTCCGAAATCTCGGTTTGTTGAAAGAAAAACTTGTAGATGCTGATGCAAGATATGACTCTCAACAAAAATGTTTTAATGACAAAGTACTCAGTCTCCTTGCCAAAGAAAAATCCTTGGAAACTGATCTTGTTGCTTCTCTTGATAATGTAAAATCACTGGAAGAGAATCTGAGAAAGTTCAATTCGAGGTCTACAAAATTATCTTCTATGATTGGAGCATGTAAAGAACATCGTGATACACGTGGTCTGGTCTATAAAGGAATAGACGCTCCAAGGACTAGTAAGATTAATTTTGTTAAAGCTAGCGAAAATTCCTCATGTGAAAAACCGCTTGCAGCATGCAATAGATCTAAAGGCAAAAATTGTTCTCCTTCTAAATCGACTCGCATAAAGACAGGCAAACCCTTGAACTGCTATTACTGCGGAAACAAAGGACATCCTGAGCAGAAATGTCGTTTTCGGATTAGGAATGAAAAACTTCACAACATTCTTACATGGGTGTCTAAAGAAGTTATTAAACCTGTCCCTCATTTTGTTGGGACAAACAACAGGCTCTACAATCAAATAGGACACCGTAGTAAGTTCCTTCTTGATTGTGTTGCTGGATCAAAAAATGCCAACAAAGGTAGGAGGAAGAACAACATCAGAGCTACTGATTTCCTAAATAACTCTGAAAAGAGAAAAGGGCATAGGAAAAGAAAGGTAAATTCCTTGTCTCGCCCTGAAGAAGAATATGGTTCCAAGACTCTTGATCCAGAATTCATGCATATTAATAATCGGGTCACAGAACTTAAGATCAGCATAAATAAACTCAAACGGGGCATCAAAAAGACTTGGATAGCAACTGGCTCAGGTATTTCGAATTCCTCTCTTGTTAAACCTTCTTCAACTATGATGTGTGGTTCTTCTCTAAATCCCCTTGAAGGAGAGAAAAATGAAGTCAATAATGATGGGCTAAATGCTCATCTTAATGCACTATGACTGCATAGGGTTTCATCCATCTTTTAAACAAGAAGGATGTTACTTGGTCTCAAGTTGCTTATCTTGAGAATGTTGGCAGGAGTGCTTTGAGGTTGTTTTTTTTAGTTATTTTTTTTTCTCTTCTTCTCTCCGTTCATCCCTCTCACTGACGATTGACCGCTTGTACACATACTGGACCCACACGAACGCTATGGTTCCTAGGATTTCTGAATGCTTTATAAATATTGTGGTTCATAAGGTTAAAAGATTCAGTTGAATTCTTTTTGTACACAATGGAGGAAAGCAACAAGGTTGTTGAAGTCAAGCAGGACAAGACCAGTGAATTGATTGATGTCTCCATAACATGATTTCATGTTGTTGATCATGAAAACAAACTACCAGTTCAATTGTCTTCACAACTGGTAGGAAATCTTCTTCATGATTTTGAAGTTGTTTGTGAGCATCTCGGGATTGCAACAAGGAATCTTGGTTTTCTGAGAAACGAACTAAAGAAGGCAACTGATGAACTCGTCCATGTTCAGTCTCTCGTTGCTGACAGGGTTTAAGGTGTTTTAAATCAAGTTTCCAGTGTTATTATTGTTGCTTAGTAAGTCTTCTTTTTGGCTTACTTAGAAGAATAACTAGTGCATTGAATAGCGATGATTGTGACTACACATAGCTATTATTTTCATCTTCTTATTTTTAGGTTTTTTGGTTTAAAATTCTAAAACTATTTGGAGGATGATGTTTTGCAATATTTTTGACTTTGTTATATTGCAACTTGTTATGGGATATTTGTGTTTACGTCCGTGAACTTTGTTGCCCCATATTTTTTTCAAAAGTAAAGTCGTTCACAATCGGTATTCATGTATTGGTTTAAGAATGAATAGACTTTTGACATATACAAAAGTTAAGCCTATATTGTCAACCCTTGACGAAAGATAGGTTAAAATCTTTTGTATCTAAGGATTATGTCTATTAAATATCGTTATGCAAATAGTGATGGAAGATAGAATAAATCCTTGTGTATCCCACAGTATTGATCTTCACTGATCTATGTTTTATGTAATACTGTGAGGCTCCTTAATGTGTCTTATGTTGAGCACGATATGACTAAGTTGATTAATTTTTGATAAGCTTGGTTGGTTGTTTCGTAAGATACTTTATGTTGAGCATTTGTGAACTAAATTAATCATCTTGTTTGGTTATTTAGTTATTGCTCCGTAAGTTCTCTTATGTCGAGCAAAACAAATTACAATTAAATTGATTACTTTTGTGGTTTGTTTGATTGTGTATTCCAATTAGATTAATTATGGGATCTCTTGTAATTACTCTAGTTGAGTTTTCATATATTCCATGAGTTTTTCTTGTGTTGAGTATATGAACGCCTATCTTAATCATTTTCTAATAGTTATGTTAGTCATATGTTCCGTAAGTTTTCTTATGTTGAGCAAAAAACAATTAAGTTGATCACCTTGTGTGTTTAATTTGATTGTGTATTCCGATTAAATTAATCATGGGTTTACTTGTGATTAATTTGATTGAGTTTTGGATATAAAAATCATTCTTATGGTTTTGGTGTCCAATAAAAATCCTTCTTTTCTTCGGAATTTAAGGTCGCTCTTGTTGTTCCCTCGGGAATGACATCAAATGGGGGAGAGTTCTTTTGAACTTGTGCTTAATGGTCATATCTTGAGGGGTGCGCGGCTGTGGAATTTTAGAGGGGTTATCTTGTATCTTTAAACTCCTTGATGAATTTTGTTAGCTTCGGCTATATGATTGCATCTAAATAATATGATGTGTGTTTCTTTCTCTCAGTCATGAAATGTCTCTTACGGAAATTTCATTATGATCCCGTTCTTGTACCTTTGCCAATTTTATTGACAAAAAGGGGGAGAATTAATATGTAGTTCACACTACAAATACATATGGTTTTCAGATCATTGTGTAAGGGGGAGTGGTTTTCATGTGAGATGGAGTATTGACTAAGGGGGAGTGATACATATCACCATAGTATTATTGTTGAAGTTGTGATACAATTGGACTTTGACACTGTATAATAATACTATGACACTGTATAACAATGATCGAGACCGATGCTTTCTCATTGTTATAGCTACGGATCTTCAACAACGGTGATGCTAAACTTACAACCTTTGGGATCATTGGAGTACTTGGAAGTGACGAAGATTTCGAGGAATGTTGAAGATTAGACATGTGGAATAGGAGCTACTAAAGTTTCATTATCTTTTTTGTATTCCATATGTATTGATAGTTTTGTCACTAAAATTGACAAAGGGGGAGATTGTTAAAGCACTGCTCGGTCAAAATCGCATGCTTTGCTATCTCAAGCATGTTTGTCAATGTTAGTGATCAAAACTATTAGTCTTGATTTCTAGTCTCTTATAGCGAAGTCTCGGACTAGGATGGTAAGTGTAGTTAAGCTCAAGGACTTCATGGAGATTCATCATACAAGTAGAAGATCTACTCAAGGAACCGGTGGAACTTCTCGACAAAAAGGTATGTTGAGACTTGAACTTATCTGTTACTCAAAAGTCTATATATTATATCTCCTACTCTTTGAGACAAAAGTCGTATGATATATATAGACTAAATCAAACACATTTGGTATTTCGATCCGAGTATACCTCACCTATATATATCTCGAAATATGTGTTGGTAAGCTTTTCGCTTCGACCAAGGTTATCTTTACCTAGTGACGAAAGTCATGAATGTTTCAATCACTTTGAAAATTGCTTTGACGAGAAATAGTGTAACAACTATATAACGTCCTCTAAGAATGTTTCAATGATTGGAATGAGAGTTTAGATTACATAAGCAATGGATTCCTTGAACCGAAGTTTTCGAACTTTGTTGATCAAGAGAACCGGAAGTATGGCAAGTTCCAAGTCCGCGAACTCATTCCGCGAACTGCCGAAGTTCTCAAACCCGAGAATTTCTGATGGAGTTGACAAACTACTTGCGTGAGCCAAGTTCGCGAACCGGCGTAGTTCTCGAACCCGAGAATTTTTGCTGGAGTTTGTAAACTCTATCCGGTGTCTTAAGTCCGCGAACCTAGTCTGCGAACTTGAGAAGGTTATATATCTAAAGATGATTTCTGAACTTAATCTTAAAAGAATAAGGAATGCATTTGCAAACCATGGACATTAAAGTTCATGAACCGATTCGAGTGAATCAAATCATCTTTTCTTAAATTGTGTCTTGTGTAGTTATATAAGATTTCCTTGAAAATGAACAACTCTCTTAACTAGTTCATTTGAGTCAATTGAACTAGTTATAGTGAAGAAGAACATGGTTGGTATGAAATGCTCATATGGTTAACCTCTTTGGGTAGACTATTGTTGAACCAACAATGTACACGTTTGGGTGCGGTTAACAAACCTAGAAGCGTACAGTCATTTGTGTATGACAAGCTAAGTTTTCGATCTAACGGTTGAGAAATATTAGCTTGAATCTAAATCAGGTTTTCATCTAACGGCGGATATTGATTGCTTTGTAACTAAGGCAAAACCCTGATTTGAAAGGCTATATAAAGGAGACATTTAGCATTGAGAAAACTAATCCCCACACGTCCGTGTGATACTAGTTTCTCTGCTAGAGTCGATTCTCCTTTAACCTTTGGTTTTCTTCTTCTAAAACCAGGTTAACGACTTAAAGACTTCATTGGGATTGTGAAGCCAGGAGGATACTACTTTTATCGTAGTTGTGTGATCTGATCTTGCATCTTCTGTCATCACAGTACAATCATATTGATTGGATTGAGATCGTGAGAGTTCTCCGATAGGAAAGATATAAAAAGTAATCACAAACACCTTCGTCTCATCGTTTGTGATTGCACGACATCTTGTTTCGCTACCATACGATTAAGATTGTTGTGAGGTGATTGATTAATCTAGGTTGTTCTTCGGGAATATAATACCGGATTATCAATTGGTTCCTGTTCACCTTGGTTATTATCAAAATACGGAACAAAATTTTTTATGGTTTTTCATTGGGAGACAGATTGATCCTTTGATAGACTTGTATGTGTGAGACAGATTTGTTTATTGTTAAAACCTGCGATTTTGGGTCGTAGCAACTCTTAGTTGTGGGTGAGATCAGCTAAGGGAATCAAGTGCGCAGTATCCTGCTGGGATCAGAGGCGTGGGGAGTAAAACTGTACCTTGGATCAGTGGGAGACTTATTGGGGTTCAACTATAGTCCAGTCCGAAGTTAGATTGGAGTAGGCTAGTGTCTGTAGCGGCTTAATACAATGTGTATTCAATCTGGACTAGGTCCCGGGGTTTTTCTGCATTTGCGGTTTCCTCGTTAACAAAATTTTGGTGTCTGTGTTTTTTCTATTTCCGCATTATATTCGTTTATATAATTGAAATAATACAGGTTGTGCGTTTGAATCAATCAAATGGAAATCCGACCTTTGGTTGTTGATTGATATTGATTGATCCTTGGACATTGGTCTTTGGTACCGTCCAAGTTATTCCTTGTGTTTGATTATAGACTCGTTGATTTCTATTAGCTTGAGTGAATCAAAACAAGAGAGAGATATTAACTCCTTGAGATACTTTTACCTAGATTGAGTCTGACTGTCTAGTTGTTCTCTAGAAAGTGTTTCGGATTTAGTCCATACAGATTGCTAAGCAAAATATTGGGTGGTGTTGTTAGACCCCCGCTTTTTCAGACTTGAAGACTTCATTGGGATTGTGAAGCCAGACCCAACTATTTTCTCTGTAGTTGCGTGATCTGATCTTGTTGTTTTTATCGTATTTGAGTACAATCGTAAGATTGGCTTGAGATTAATTTCTCTGATGGGCAAGATAGAAAAGTAGTTACAAACATCTTCGTCTCATCGTTTGTGATTCCGCAATATCTTGTTTCGCTAGTCGATTAAGATTTTTGTGAGGTGACTGATAATTCTAGGTTGTTCTTCGGGAATATAAGTTCGGGCTATCGATCGGTTCCTGTTCACCTTGATTTATCAAAAGACGGAACAAAACTCGTAGGTATTTCTGTGGGATACAGATTTATCTATTCCTGTAGACTTTTTCTATGTGATACAAATTTGTTTATTAAAGTCTTCAAGTTTGGGTCGTAGCAGCTCTTAGTTATGGGTGAGATCAGCTAAGGGAATCAAGTGCGTAGTATCCTGTTGGGATCAGAGACGTAAGGAGCGCAACTGTACCTTGAATCAGTGTTTGATTTATTGGGGTTCAACTACAGTCCATACCGAAGTTAGTTTGTCGTAGGCTAGTGTCTGTAGCGACTTAATACAGTGTGTGTTCAATCTGGACTATGTCCCGGGGTTTTTCTGCATTTGTGGTTTCCTTGTTAACAAAACTTCTGGTGTCTGTGTTATTTCTTTTTCGCATTATATTTTGTTATATAATTGAAATATCACAAGTTGTACGTTGAATCGATCAATTGGTAAATCCAACCTTTGGTTGTTGATTGAAATTGATTGATACTTGAACATTGGTCTTTGGTACCGTTCAAGTTAATTTCTCTGGTGTTCAATTAGACTCGCAGATTTCTATTTGCTTGAGTAAGTATTGAATCGAGAAATTGAGATATAACTCTTGGATATACTTTTTATAAGATTGAGTCTGACTGTCTAGTTGATTCTCTTAAAAGTATATTGGAGTTTGTCCATACAAATTGCTAAGCGAAATATTGGGTGTGGTTGTTAGACCCCCGCTTTTCAAATACCAAATAGTGTTATATCATAATTACGAATTTCGAAAGATAAATGTTATTTTACGTAATCTGATGTACCGAAGTCGTATAAACCAACTAGTATACACTTCCTTGACACTTTGATCATAATATAGTGATCAAGTCACTAATATTAGAGATTCATATATAATTGTTAGAGCGTTGCTCGGTCGAATTCACAAGTGTTTCGATATCAAGCTTGTTGTCAAATTTAATTGTCAAAAATATATCTTGATTTCTAGTCTCCAATTAGTTAAGTCTCGGTTTAGGATAAAGGTAGTTGACAAACGGGCTAGTCATCATTTGCGTTCTACCTTTTGAAGGCGAAGATCTACCGAAGCCTTTGGAGAACTTCATTAACAAAAGGTAAGTGAAGACTGAACCACCTATTTTCTCAAGTTATATTCACCTTCCTATATTTGAGACGATTGTCAAATAACTACTTAGACTATTTTGCAAAGACAAGAATTTTGAGTCGAGAACTATTTATTTAGTTTACGAATTTCTCGAAATATATGACTAAGATTAATGAACATTTGTTCATACTTGATCAAATTTCGGTAGAGAACAATTTATTGTTCGGAACCAAATCATGTTTCAAGTTTATAGAACTACTATATTCGGGATACAAGACAGTGTTATCAGTCTTACAAACTGAGAAAACTGTTAAATATCTGAAACCGCATTACATGTATTCGTACACGTAGCGGAGTAGTTATATATTCGTATGTATGTCATGGTAAAATCTGTTTGTGTCGGGATCCGGATAGGTATGCGTATTCGTATGCAAACAATTTTGGAACTGTGGTAAGGGAACCGGGTTAAAATAATCAAACCGGTATGCGAGCCAAAACAGTTCTATGTTCTAGAACCAGTTTAGTAGCCAAACCGGTACTTGAATTGAAAAAGTTCTGTGAACTCCGGAACCGGTGGAAAAAGTCTTAAGTTTGCAAACCAGTACGTGAACTCGAAAAGTTCCATCGACTCCAGAACTTTGAGTTGATTCAAATTTTGCAAACCGGTACATGAGCTGTAAAAGTTCTATTAACTCCGAAACTCGGTCATTGCATATAAGTTTGCAAACCGGTTCGTGTACTGTGACTCTACCGATTCACGAACGATCCAAGTAATTGTACTTTGTACATTTCCAAACTATGTCGATTATGATTCAAGTGTAATTAAATTGTTTCTATGAAGTGATTTGCATTTCATCAATTATCTAATTAACATTTGAATCATTTGATCACATGATTGTGACTGAATATTAATGTCTTTGTGAACATGTAAATAAGTGTTAAGCTTTTATAGTTCAAATCGGCTAGTTTAGGCTTACCATGTTGGACATAGTCTTTATACGCTGTTCGGTTACGGTTTAACTAACCATAGTGTATATCTTGTATATGTGATTAATATTCAAATCTTTCATCTAACGGTGAATATTGATTGCTTGGTTCCAAAGCTATCTTAAACCTAAAGCAACCTAGGCTTTGAAGTCTACATAAGGGGAACTCTTGGTAACTGGGATCTTTGAATCCTGACTGAAAAAGCGGGGGGGGGGGGGGGGGG